>NC_058086.1:85361296-85484699 GCF_014858855.1 Bufo gargarizans | reverse complement strand
GATATTTCTCTCACCCAGCATGGGTATAGTAAAATGACACCCCAAAACACATTCCCCAACTTCTCCTGAGTACGGCGATACCAGATGTGTGACACTTTTTTGCAGCCTAGGTGGGCAAAGGGACCCACATTCCAAAGTGCACCTTTCGGATTTCACCGGTCATTTTTTACAGCTTTTGATTGCAAAGTACTTCTCACACATTTGGGCCCTAAATTGCCAGGGCAGTATAACTACGCCACAAGTGACCCCATTTTGGAAAGAAGACACCCCAAGGTATTCCGTGAGGGGCATGGCGATTTCCTAGAATTTTTTATTTTTTGTCGCAAGTTAGTGGAATATGAGACATAGTAAGAAAAAAAAAAATTAAAAAAAAAATTCAGCATTTTCTGCTAACTTGTGACAAAAAATAAAAAGTTCTATGAACTCACTATGCCCATCAGCGAATAACTTAGGGTGTCTACTTTCCGAAATGGGGTCATTTGTGGGGTTTTTCTACTGTTTGGGCATTGTAGAACCTCAGGAACATGACAGGTGCTCAGAAAGTCAGAGCTGCTTCAAAAAGCGGAAATTCACATTTTTGTACCATAGTTTGTAAACGCTATAACTTTGACCCAAACCATTTTTTTTTACCCAAACATTTTTTTTTTATCAAAGACATGTAGAACAATAAATTTAGTGAAAAATGATATATGGTGTTGTTTTTTTTTGCAAAATTTTACAAGCTGAAAGTGAAAAATGTCATTTTTTTGCAAATAAATCGTTAAATTTCGATTAATAACAAAAAAAGTAAAAATGTCAGCAGTAATGAAATACCACCAAATGAAAGCTCTATTAGTGAGAAGAAAAGGAGGTAAAATTCATTTGGGTGGTAAGTTGCATGACCGAGCGATAAACGGTAAAAGGAGTGTAGTGCCGAAGTGTAAAAAGTGCTCTGGTCATGAAGGGGGTTTCACCTAGCGGGGCTGAAGTGGTTAAACGAGTTGTGTATCAGCCCATGTAAAGGGGCCTTAACTCCTCAAGCTGGGTATTAAAAGTATATTGTCAGAGAACTAGGATATCTTACTATAGAGTGGCAGTATTCCATTTTCCCCACAGCACTCATGTGAGTATGGCCCCAATGGGTCCCCCAGACACAGTTAAAGGTAACCTGTCACCTAAAAAACTCCTCCCAAACTGCCAGCATTACCTTTAAAGTAGCCAGCAGTATGTTCCTTAAGATTCTTTTCTTCCTCCGGCCAGATGCAACAAAATCTTAAAAAACAAACTTTAATCCCCTGCAGGCGCTATGTAACAGCAGAGTTTGAAGTCAAGGGGGCAGCGGCCTCCTTACTTCAAGTCAAGATTTCCATGCCCCTTCGCTTTTGATTGACAGCCGATAGCTTTCGGCTGTTCAGCAAAGCTGGCTGAGTGTGAGTGCGCGGCTGTCGATTAGAGGTGAAGGGGCAGGGAAAGGGGGCGTGGCTATCCTGACTTGAAGCAAGGAGGCCGCTGCCCCCTTGACTTCAAACTCTGTTGTTGCATAGCGCGTGCAGGGGATTAAAGTTAGTTTTTCAAGATTTTGGTGCATTGGGCCGGAGGAAGAAAAGGATCTTTATGAACATATTGCTGGCTACTTTAAGGTAATGCTGGCGGTTTGGGAGGCGTTCTTTAGGTGACAGGTTCCCCTTAAGGTGTTACTGCTCTCCGGAAGGAATGGTAAGGTGGGGTGCACCCCAGTGTGAAATAAGTCCAGAGAGTCAGGGTCTGCAGTAAGCAGTGTGCTTCTTTACTGGAGGAATTCAGGTGCAAAACAATACAAGCGAGGCATAGGGTTGGCTTCTCCAGTTTCCTCCCTGACAGAAGAATGGTTGGATGCTGAGGAATGGCTAGAGCTAGCCGTCCCTCTCTCTCTCAGAAGACTGGTACCCTGGTCAAAGGCTTAAGGCCCACGGTCTGTAGCTCAGTAGTGTGGGTGGGTCCTTGGTCACAAGGCTGGTGACCCATGTTCTGTGGCTCAGTGTCCCCATCTCAGCATCATCTTCTGGTCAACCATGCAGCCCATGTATTTGTTTGTCTTTCATCTTAGTTACCATTTATTTTATATTTAAGCCAATCCAAACCGGAAGTCATGCGTTCTGGAAGTCATGCAAGTGGAATGCACTTCTGGTTCCGGGTCATGTGATCGGGAGGAAGCGTTCTGAACCAGTGGAACACCCTCAAGTTTTTTTATTCCCCCTATAAAAAGAGGTCACTGTTTGATTTTATGTGCTCCTGCGAAAGGGGTCTCTGTACGCCCCGAAATGCGTCGAGCTGACTTATTTATTAAAGGATGCCTTGTTAAACACCACTGGGTCATCTATATACGGGACCACAAGGAGATCTAACTCTCTACAGGTGAGCTCTGCGAGGGGGGGTTCATGGTGTCAATTGTCTTAAGCCCCCCCCCCCCCCCCCCAACCTGGTGAAGTGAGTCAAAACTCATGTGGATATAAGTTTTAATTGAAGCACAATAGTGTGTTAGTAATATACAATTTATATATTGTTTTGCATGTATTTATACCTCCAGCATTCCTTCCATACTACAATTTGCCTTTTGGTGCTCCACTGGTCTTTTTAATCACCTATCAACCATGCAGACTGGCAGTCTCCACCGCCAAGCACTGGTCCCTAACTGCAGAACCCTAGATGCTCTGACTGCTCTCCTTATATACAGTTTGTCAGAATTAGAACCTGGGAGGGGTGGCGTGGAGAAACACAGCATGGCTGGATCTTAACAAGGTTCCAAGTAGAGCTTCAATATGCAACAAGAAGAAATGGGAGTGAGACAAAACATTTTCTGAGCATTCCATTTAATGAAAACAATAATTAAACTGAAACGGGCTGTTTTTCAGCTGATCAAAAGTTTATGACCACACCTCCAAAAAAAAGAAATCCAACTTACAAACATGAACTCAGTAATGAGTAGCTCCGCTGTTATTGTTGATCACTTCAAAAATTCGTTTCGGCATGCTTGATGCAAGCGTTTGCATGAGGTGAGTGGGAACATTTCTCCAAGTGGTGAAGACGGCCGCACAAAGGCCATCTACTGTCTGGAACTGTTGTCCATTTTTGTAAACTTCCATTGCCATCCATCCCCAAAGGTTCTCAATTGGATTTAGATCAGGGGAACATGCAGGATGGGCCAAAAGAGTAATGTTATTCTCCTGCAGAAGTCCCTGTCCTGCGGGCATTGTGTACTGTAGCGTAGGGTGTTGCGGGTATCGAAATTTCGATACCCAATCGATACTTTTGTCCCGGTATCGATACGATACCAGGATTTCCGTTTTTTTCGATACTGGGCTGCGCTTCTGCGCAGCCTAGTATCTCTGAACATGAGCGCGCTGCTATCGGCGCGCTCATGTTCTCTCAGCAGCACTGGGAGAAGGAAGCTGTCCTCCCTCCCCCCTATGCTGCTGCCGCTGCCACCAATGAGAAGAGGGGGGGGGGGGGAGGGGCAGGCGCACTGCGCCACCAATGAGGAGAGAGGGGCGGGCGCACTGAGCCACCAATGATAGGACTATTCCCATTTCCCACACAGAGCGGCGCCCAGCGATGTCTCAGCACTCACCATTATTCCTGGGCGCCGCTCCGTTCGCCCGCAGTGCCCCATTACTGTCTCCTCTCCTGCTCCACATGCTGCTGATTACTATCGGAGCGATGGGAGGAGACATCAGCTTCACTAGTGGGCGTTCCTTCTCCCTGCGCTGCGATTGGACAGCGCTACAGCCAGGAAGAAGGAACGCCCACTAGTGAAGCTGATGTCTCCTCCCATCGCTCCAATAGTAATCAGCAGCATGTGGAGCAGGAGAGGAGACAGTAATGGAGCACTGCGGGCGAATGGAGCGGCCCCAGGACTAATGGTGAGTGCTGAGACATCGCTGGGCGCCGCTCTTTGTGGCCTGATGGTGAAAGTCAGTCTTTAACACAATACAGGAGGTGGGTGCCGGCAGCAGAATCGCATTGCCGGCACCCTGCCGCTGACAGGGAGCTGCGATCAGAGGCAGTTAACCCCTCAGGTGCGGCACCTAAGGGGTTAACTGCTGATCTGCCAGTACCAGCCTCCTGTATAAAGGGGTAATTTATCATTGGTGGTGCAGTGTGCCCACCCCCCTCAACCCCCCATCCCATTAAAATCATTGGTGGCACAGTGCGCCAGCCCCTCTCAACCCCCCCAGTATTAAAATCATTGGTGGCAGTGGCCACAGGGACCTCTCCCCTCCCCTCCCCCTCATTGGTGGTGCAGTGGCAGCTTCTGATCGGAGCCCCAGCTGTGTAAGCCTGGGGCTCCGATCAGTTACCATGGTAGCCAGGACGCTACAGAAGCCCTGGTTGCCTTGGTAACATCCCTGATGCTGTGTGCACAAGGCTCAGAGCAGCAGGGACAGTGTGAAGTCCTATTCACCCTGATAGAGCTGAATAGGACAAGGGATGAAAGATCCCAGGTTCTAGCCCCTAAGGCTACTTTCACACTTGTGTTCAGAGCGGATCCGTCTGAGACGGATCCGCTCATATAATGCAGACGGTGGATCCGTTCAGAACTGTGAAAGTAGCCTGAACGGATCCGTCCAGACTTTTACATTGAAAGTCAATGGGGGACGGATCCGTTTGAAGATTGAGCCATATTGTGTCATCTTCAAACGGATCCGTCCCCATTGACTTACATTGTAAGTCTGGACGGATCCGTTCAGGCTACTTTCACAGTTCTGAACGGATCCACCGTCTGCATTATATGAGCGGATCCGTCTGAGACGGATCCGCTCATATAATGCAGACGGTGGATCCGTTCAGAACTGTGAAAGTAGCCTGAACGGATCCGTCCAGACTTTTACATTGAAAGTCAATGGGGGACGGATCCGTTTGAAGATTGAGCCATATTGTGTCATCTTCAAACGGATCCGTCCCCATTGACTTACATTGTAAGTCTGGACGGATCCGCTTGCCTCCGCACGGCCAGGCGGACACCCGAACGCTGCAAGCAGTGTTCAGGTGTCCGCCTGCTGAGCGGAGGCTGAACGCTGCCAGACTGATGCATTCTGAGCGGATCCGCATCTACTCAGAATGCATTAGGGCTGGATGGATGCGTTCGGGGCCACTTGTGAGCCCCTTCAAACGGAGCTCACAAGCGGACAGCCGAACGCTAGTGTGAAAGTAGCCTAAGGGGGGGAAATAGTTATTAAATAAAAAGTGTAAAAAAAAAACCCCACCAAAATATGAAGTATAAATCACCCCCTTTTCCCAATTTCACATATATAAAATATATAAATAATAAACATATTACATATCGCCACGTCAGAAAAGTCCAAACTATTAAAATATAAAAAAAAATCTAGGTGGTGAACGCCGGAACAGAAAAAATAAATAAATAAATGCGCGATTCGGCATTTTTAAAAATGCGGAATGCACGTGGCTTTTTTGGTTTATTTTTTTTTCGAATGGTATCGAGTATCGCAATACTTTTTCATGGTATCAAAACCGAATCAAAAATTTGGTATCGCAGCAACTCTACTGTAGCGTTGTCCTGTTGAAAAACCCAGTCGTTACCACACAGATGAGGGCCCTCAGTCATGAGGAATGCTCTGTGCAAAATCTGGACATAGCCAGCGGCAGTTTGACACCCCTGCACTTCCTGAAGCTCCATTCTTCCACTGAAGGAAAAAGCGCCCCAGACCATTATGGTGCCCCCTCCACTGTGGCGCCCATAAAACATCTCAGGTGGGGTCTGCTTATCTTGCCAGTAATTTTGGAAACCATCAGGACCATCAAGGTTAAAAAAAATTCTCATCAGAGAATAAAACTTTCCTCCACCTTTTGAATGTCCCATGTTTGGTGCTCTCTTGCAAAGTCCAAACGAGCAGTTCTGTGGCGTTCAAGGAGACAATTTTTTTTTGTTTTTGAAGCCCTTCAGTCTCAGATGCCGTCTGATGGTTATGGGGCTGCAGTCAGCACCAGTAAGGGCCTTAATTTGGGTCGAGGATCGTCCAGTTTCTTGACTGACAGTTAATTGGATCCTCCGGCTCAGTGCTGGTGAAATTTTTTGGGGTCTTCCACCTGACTCTTTTGTTCCATAACCCTCAGGAGCGATGGCGCGCTATGAGAGACCCTGCTTATGCAGTTCAACAACCCGACCACGTTCAAAAAGGGAGAGTTTATTTGCCTTTGCCATCACAACGTGTGAATACCTGACAGAAAATGACAATGAATCCACATCTTTGCACAGATTTGGCCTTTTAAAGTAATGTGGTCCTAAACTTTTGATCAGCTGAAAAACAGTCTGTTTCAGTTTAATCGTTATTTTCAATTAATTGAATGCTCAAAAAATGTTTTGTCTCACTGTCATTTCTTCTTGTTGCATGTTGAAGCTCTACTTGGAACCTCGTTAAAATCCAACAATGTAAAATATGATTTTTTTGCCATTCTTCAAGTGGTCTTAAACTTTTGATCAGGACTGTACTTTGTGTCTGGAAAAACTGCTGTGTCATTGCCACTAACAGGTTTTCAGACATAACACTAGAGCTAAAACAGACATTCAAAAGGTCCGATTATCTGAGTTTGGTGGTAAACAAGTCTGGCTTTTTCCCTCCGAAACATGCTCTTCTTTAACCCCTTCCCGACCAGCGCCGTAATAGTAAGGCGCTGCAGGAAGTGACTTCCCGACCAGCGCCGTAGTACTACGGTGCGCTGATCGGGCGGGTGCAAGAGACCGGCTGTTTTCATTAGCCGGACCCCTGCTGTATGCACTGGCATTGGTGATAACACAGATGCCGGCGCATTAACCCTCACTATGTCGCGGTCAGCTCTCACCGCAGGGTGTGTGGAGGGAGGGGAGTGCTGCTGTGACGGGGATCCAATGGCAGGGAAGGCAGCCCGATGCCTTCCACAAGCATTTGGGCTGCCTTCCATGTAAGGCTTTGAGATCCAGCCCCCAGGATCTCACAGGCTGGAAGTGTATTACTGTGTGTAATACACTTACAGCCAATGCATTACAATACAGAAGTGAAATAAATAAATAAAAACGTACACCTATTAGGTTTTGCTGTGTCTGTAACAACCAGCTCTATAAAAATATCATATGACCTAACCCCTCAGGTGAACACTGTAAAAAAAAATAAGTAAAAACAGTGCCATTTTTTTGTCACCTAGCATGACATAAAGTGCAACACCAAGCGATTAAAAAGTTGTATGCCTCCCAAAATACTACCAAACGGTCACCTCATCCTGCAAAAAATGAGACCCTACCTAAGACAATCGGTCAAAAAAAAAAAAGCTAGGTTTCAAAAATGCCATTATTATGTAAAACTTAAATAAGAAAGTATACATATTAGGTATTGCCACATCCGTAACGATCTGCTCTATAAAAATGTCACATGACCTAGCCCCTCAGGCAAACGCTGTAAAAATAAATAAAAACTGCTAAAACAAACCATTTTTTGGTCACCTTGCCCCATAAAGTATAATAATGAATGATCAAAAATTATCATATGTACCCAAAAAATGGTAACCATAAAAAACGGCAACTCTTCCTGCAAAAAAACGAGCCCCTGCACAAGTGGATCTGCAGAAAAATAAAACAAATAAGGCGTTCAGAAAATGGAGACACAAAAACATTTTATTTTTTCAAAAAATGCTTTATTATGTAAAATTGAAACAAACAAAGTAGACATATTTGATATCATTGCATCTATAACAACCTGCTCTAAAAAGATATTACATGATCTACCCTGTCAGATGAATGTTGTAGAAAAAAAGAAACTGTGCCAAAACAGCCGTTTTTTGGGGTTACCTTGCCCAATCATACAGTTGTGTTCAAAATAATAGCAGTGTGAATAAAGCTCAAAATCCTTCTAATAGCTTTTAGTTCCATACACACAAATGCATTGGGAACACTACATATTCTATTCCAAATCAAAATATGAAGAAAAATACATTGAATTTGTGGTGTTCCTTTAATTTTTTTTAAGAAAAGTGAATGTTGGACTGTTAAAAAAATAGCAGTTTGTTTTCTTTACAAACGCAAACATTCACTATATAAACTGAAACCTGTTTGATTTTGCTTTCCTTTGAATCACTTAAAGGGGTTATCCGAGTTAAATACATTTATGCTAATAACACTGATAGTATTATATTAAACTATTTTGTAAATCACTTACATTAGCTATTTTGCTCTGTTTAGCTAGTTCACGTTTGGGTCATGTGACCCCCGACGTCATCAACCCTGCTCAGGCATGTGCGATACTTACCAGAGCCGAGGTGATAGATTTTCTCCAGCAGCAGGGTATGTGTCTGGCTCCTTCCCTCACTTGTGCCAATTTAAACGTTCCCCTCATATGTCTGGGGAATGTTATTACAGCCCTGGCCCCCTCAACAAGTCCCCATTATACTGTTAATACCCCCCTGGGGAAAAAAAGGAAATAATTGTCCATTATATAGCTTAGATATAGCTATATCTATATCTGCATCCAAGATATATCTTTATCTAATCTATAGCTTAGATACAGCAATAGCTTAGATGCAGCTGTAGCTTAGATGCAGGGGTGGCTTAGATACAGGGGTGGCTTAGATACAGGGGGGGCTTGGATACAGGGGGGGCTTGGATACAGGGGGGGCTTGGATGCAGTGGTGGCTTGGATGCAGTGGTGGCTTGGATGCAGCGGTTTTATTTTTTTTCCCCATAACTCAGATAACGCCTTTAACTAATATTTAATTCTATAACCACTGTTTCTGAGAACTGCTGTACATACAGTATGTGTTGCATGGAGTCAACCTACTTCTGGCACCTGTTAACAGGTATTCCAGCCCAGGATAATTGGACTACATTCCACAATTCTTCTCTATTTCTTGGTTTTGCCTCAAACTGCATTTTCTATGTCACCCCACAAGTTTTCTATTGGATTAAGATCCAGGGATTGGGCTGACCACTCCATAACGTTAATCTTGTTGGTGTTGAACCAAGATGTTGCACGTTTACTGGTGTGTTTAGGGTCGTTGTCTTGTTGGAACACCTATTTCAAGGGCATTTCCTCTTCAGCATAAGGCAGCATGACCTCTTCAAGTATTCTGATGTATTCAAACTGATCCATGATCCCTGGTATGCGATAAATAGGCCCAACACCGTAGTATGAGAAACATCCCCATATCATGATGCTTGCGCCACTATGCTTCACTGTCTTCACAGTGTACTGTGGCTTGAATTCAGTGTTTGGGGGTCATCTGACAAACTGTCTCTGGCCTCTAGACCTCAAAAGAACAATCTTACTTTTATCAGTCCACAAAATATCTCTTTAGGCCAGTCAATGTGCTCTTCGGCAACTTGTAACCTCTTCAGCACATTTTTTTTTTCAACAGTGTGACTTTGCGGGGGCTTCTTCCAGATAGCTTGGCTTCACATAGGCGTCTTCTAATTGTAACCGTACTCGCAGGTAACTTTAGACCGTCTCTGATCTTCCTGGAGCTGATTGTTGGCTGAGTCCTTGCCATTTTGGCTATTCTTCTTTGTGATCATTTTAGCTGAGCAGCCTATTATTTTATGCACTTCTTTATATGTTTTCCCCTCTCCAATCTTATTCAAGGTACACTGTCCATCTGAACAATGTCTGGAACGACCCATTTTCCTCCGAATTTCAGAGAAATGCACTGTAACCAGCATGTACAACATTTGCTGCCTTCCTTCCTTAAATGAAGGCAATAATTGCCACCTGTCTTTCAAAGAATGAATCGCCTCACTAATTGAACTCCACACTGATATTATTTTGAACATGCCCCTTTCAATTAGTGATTCAATTACACAGAATTAGCAGCATGCATGTTATGACTGTTGGATTTCTATTACTCTACTACACCTGCTTGTAAATTATTTGCCATGTAGAAATATCATTTCTACCAAAACAGTGATTTATCAGGTTAGTGATGTCTGACTGTTATTATTTAGAAAACAACTGTATGTACCCCAAAATAGTACCAATAAAACAGGCACCTTATCCCCTAGTTTCCAAAATGGGTTTACTTTTTGGGAGTTACTACTGTAAGGGTGCATGAGGGGGGGCTTCAAATGGGACATAGCATCTAAAAACCAGTTAAGCAAAGTCAGCCTTCCAAAAACCATATGGAGCTCCTTTTCTTCTGCGCCTTGCCGCATGCCCTTACATCAGTTTATGACCACATTTCTGTAAACTGCAGAATCAGTAATATATATTGAGTTTTGTTTGGCTGTTACCCTCGATGTGCTAAAGAAAAAAATTAATCAAAATGGAAAATCTGCCAAAAAAGTGAAATTTAGAAATTTGATGTCAATTTTCCTTTTATTCTTGCGGAACACCTAAAGGGTTAACAAAGTTTTTAAATCAGTTTTAAGTAACTTGAGGGGTGTAGTTTCTACAATAGGGTCATGTATGGGGGTTTCCACTATTTAAGGCCCACAAAGTGACTTCAGACCTGAACTGGTCCTTAAAAAGTGGGTTTTGAATTGTTCATAAATTTTAAGAATTGCTTCTAAAATGCTAAGCCTTCTAACTTCCTAAAACAAATTAAAAAAATAGTTACAAAATGATGCCAAGATAAAGTAGACATATGGGGACTGTTAAGTAATAACTATTTAATGAGGTACACTTTGTTTTAAAAGCAAATAAATAAAAACTTTGAAAATTGTGAATTTTTCACAATTTTGGGTAAATTTGGGATTTTGTTTCATAAATAAAGGTGAAATATATTGACTCAAATTTATGACTATCGTGAAGTACAATGTGTCACGAGAAAACAATCACTGAATGGCTTGGATAAATGAGTTTTCCAAAGCTATTACCACATAAAGTGACACATGTCAGATTTGCTAAATTAGGCCTGGTCAGGAAGGGGGCAAATGGCCTGGGCTGGAAGTGATTAAAGGGGTTGTGTCACTTCAGCAAGTAGCATTTATTATGTAGAGAAAGCTAATACAAGCCAGTTACTAATGTATTGTGATTGTCTATATTGCTTTCTTTGCTGGCTTGATTTTTTTCCATCGCATTGTACATTGTTCGTTTCCATGGTTACGACCAGCCTGCAACCCATCAGCGGTGGCCGTGCTTGCACACTTTAGGAAAAAGTGCCAGCCTCTCTGGTGGCCAGGACCATGGGAGCTCACGTAGGCTGGTGCTTTTTTTCTATAGTGTGCAAGCATTGCCACTACTGATGTATTGCAGGGTGGTCGTAACCCTGGAAATGAGCAGTGTATAGTATGACAGAAAAATGAATAAAGTCAGCAAAGGGAAACAATATGGATAATAATACATTAGTAAGTATCTTGAATTAACTTTATCTACATAAAAAAAAATGCCACTTGCTGAAGTGACATAGCTTCTTTAACTCTCTTGGGCATGGAGTTCACTAGAGCTTCACAAGTTGCCACTGGAATCCTCTTCCACTCCTCCATGACGCCATTACAGAGCTAGTGGATGTTAGGCCCTGCACTCCTCCACCTTCTGTTTTAGTATGCCCCACAGATGCTCAATAGGGTTTGGGTCTGGAGACATGCTTGGCCAGTACAGCACCTCTACCCTTAGTTTCTTGAGCAAGGTAGTGGTCGTCTTGGAGGTGTGTTTTGTTGGAATACAGCCCTGCGGTCCAGTTTCCAAAGGGAGAGGATCATGCTCTGCTTCAGTATATCACACTAGATGTTAGGATTAATTGTTCCCTCAATGAACTGTAGCTTCCCACAGCCGGCAGTACTCATGCAGAAAACTATGACACTCCCACCACCATGCTTGACTGTAGACACATTTTTCTTTGTACTCCTCACCCGGAAATTAAAATTTAGAAAATTGCGAATTTGACATCATCCGAACCAAATAAGTTTAACTTGGTCTCATCAGACCACAGGACATGGTCCCAGTAATCCATGTCCTTAGTCTGCTTGTTTCTTTCTGGGATGACAGCCATGCAGACCAATTTAATGCAGTGTGCATCATATGGTCTGAGCACTGACAGGCTGCCAATCCCCCCACCCCTTTAACCTCTACTGCAATGCTAGCAGCACTCTTATGTCTATTTTGAAAAGACAACCTCTGGATATGAGGCTGAGCACTTTGGTCGACCATGGTGAGGCCTGTTCTGAGTGTAACCTGTCTTGTTAAACTACGGAATGTCCTTGGCCACAGTGCTGCAGCTCAGTTTCAGGGTGTTGGCAATCTTCTTATAGCCTAGACCAGTGATAGGCAAACTGCGGCTCTCTAGCTGTTGCAAAACTACAACTCCCACCATGCCCTGCTGTAGGCTGAAAGCTGTAGGCAGTCTTTGCATGCTGGGAGTTGTAGTTCTGCAACAGCTGGAGAGCCGCAGTTTGCCTATCACTGGCCTAGACCATCTTTATGTAGAGCAACAATTCTTTTTTTGCCATGAGGTGCCGTGTTGAATTTCCAGTGACTAGTATGAGAGAGTATGAAAACGATTACGCCAAATTTAACACACCCACTTCCCATTTACACTTGAGACCTTGTAACACTGAGTCACATGACATTAGGGAGGGTAAATGGCGAATTGGACACAATTTTGCCATTATTACTTAGGGGTGTACTCACACTTGCCAGCGGTTTAAACATTAAACCCCCCTTTGTGAGATACTGTATGCCTCTACTGGCCCATGCTGGACATAACATATTGGGCACTGAAATGGCATAATTATTAAATATTTGCAGTTATCACACTCAACTGTACATAAAATTTAGGAAAACCTCTGTTTAGTCAATTTGCTTACCGCACCCCTAGTGAAATGCCTTTAAAAGTCTAGTTTTCAAACTTGGGTCATTTCATGTGTATACAACTGTACTGGTACTTTGGTGGATCTGCAAAAGTACCATGGCATCCAAAGCAATTTCAGCAGAATCTGCACTTCAAAAGCCATTTGGTACTTTTCCCTTTCTGAGCTCTGTTATTTCTACGGCTGGATTTCTTGTCACTGCTGTGGCGATCCCTTTTATTTCTATGGTATCACTGCTGCTCAACGATGCTGGCCACGACATCTGTCGCATAACCAGTGTCGCTGTGTAGCCTTTGCCGTACATATGTCAAAACAGTTTACGACCACGTATGTGGTTATGTTGCAGCCTTATGCTAAATTTTATATATTTTTTTAAATCGTTTTCCCCCATCAATCTGGACTCAATACCCCATAATGAGAAAATTAAAACCGAATGTTTAAAATTTAGCAAATTTATAAAAAAAAAAAAAAAAAAAGGGAAAACAAATATTTTGCATGGACACAAGTATTAAGACACTTTACTATGACACTTGAAATTTAGCTCTGGGGACTCCCTTTTCTCTTAAAGATGTTTGAGGTATTTCCACCCCTTGATTAGAGTCGACCTGTGATAAATTAATTTGTCTGGATATGATTTGGAAAGAAAAAGAAAAAAATCACTGAATGAAGGAACGTTGTGAAAAAATGATAAAAATCACCTTTACTGAATATTTATTAAAATACAAGGAAGGACAACACAAATTCTATCTAATTAATGGACAACTATCCACAAGTGAGAGACCAGTTCAGAAGGGAGTCTGATGTACTGAAAAGCTGTATCGCTAAAATCAGTGTAACTGGACGCTCATATGTGGAACAACGAGTCCACCATATACACCACTTAGAACTATGACCATACCATAAGCATTGACAAGTAGTGGTTATTGCACCTCTAATAAAGATACTTGTGGGCATGAATCAAAGATACTGGGTGTATCTGATGGGGGGGGGACATTATTTTTTATTTTTTTTATTTTAGCACAAGACTACAACATAAAATGTGAAATAAATAAATATACAATGCTTTTGGATCTAGGTGTCACCCAACTAGTCGTCGCCCCCCCCCCCCCCCTCCTCCCCCCCTTCTCTGGGCAGGTGTGTACAGTGGGTTTTCTGAATATTGGTATATTGTACATTACTTTTAGTTATTACTTTTTAATGACTTTTGTATGCTGATAAAAGTAAACATTCTTTCTAAAATACACACTGTATGGAATGCATTGCAGCATTTTTGGGGTCGAAGTTCAGCATACTCTAGGTGTAGCATTTTTTTCTGCCTCCCCCTCCCCCCATAGGACTTCAAAAATGCATCTACAGGAGAAGCAGCAATAATTGCAACTTTTGGTACATCACCTGTTATCACTGGGAATTTATGGGAGAAGATGCACTGTTGGACAAAACATCCAAAGTACATATGTATGGGTCCGCGCTAGGTTTCCACAGGCAGGCTTTCACTCACAGGAATATTCTATGGAGATTCCACGATGTTACAGGCACATCTCCAATAACAATCCCGATACCGACCAGCAAAGTTTCTTTCCTCCTCTCCTTCAGGAGAAACAGAACATAGTGCAATACCCAGGGTGTTTAATGTTAAGTAAGGTTTATTGTACTTACAAACATCAATAGGTAAAAAAGCGTGTGTAGGGCATCTACACACGCTTTTTACCTATTGATGTTTGTAAGTACAATAAACCTTACTTAACATTAAACACCCTGGGTATTGCACTATGTTCTGTTTCTCCTGAAGGAGAGGAGGAAAGAAACTTTGCTGGTCGGTATCAGGATTGTTATTGGAGATGTGCCTGTAACATCGTGGAATCTCCATAGAATCTTCCTGTGAGTGAAAGCCTGCCTGTGGAAACCTAGCGCGGACCCATACATATGTACTTTGGATGTTTTGTCCAACAGTGCATCTTCTCCCATAAATTCCCAGTGATAACAGGTGATGTACCAAAAGTTGCAATTATTGCTGCTTCTCCTGTAGATGCATTTTTGAAGTCCTATGGGGGGAGGGGGAGGCAGAAAAAAATGCTACACCTAGAGTATGCTGAACTTCGACCCCAAAAATGCTGCAATGCATTCCATACAGTGTGTATTTTAGAAAGAATGTTTACTTTTATCAGCATACAAAAGTCATTAAAAAGTAATAACTAAAAGTAATGTACAATATACCAATATTCAGAAAACCCACTGTACACACCTGCCCAGAGAAGGGGGGGAGGAGGGGGGGGGGGGGGCGACGACTAGTTGGGTGACACCTAGATCCAAAAGCATTGTATATTTATTTATTTCACATTTTATGTTGTAGTCTTGTGCTAAAATAAAAAAAATAAAAAATAATGTCCCCCCCCCATCAGATACACCCAGTATCTTTGATTCATGCCCACAAGTATCTTTATTAGAGGTGCAATAACCACTACTTGTCAATGCTTATGGTATGGTCATAGTTCTAAGTGGTGTATATGGTGGACTCGTTGTTCCACATATGAGCGTCCAGTTACACTGATTTTAGCGATACAGCTTTTCAGTACATCAGACTCCCTTCTGAACTGGTCTCTCACTTGTGGATAGTTGTCCATTAATTAGATAGAATTTGTGTTGTCCTTCCTTGTATTTTAATAAATATTCAGTAAAGGTGATTTTTATCATTTTTTCACAACGTTCCTTCATTCAGTGATTTTTTTCTTTTTCTTTCCAAATCATATCCAGACAAATTAATTTATCACAGGTCGACTCTAATCAAGGGGTGGAAATACCTCAAACATCTTTAAGAGAAAAGGGAGTCCCCAGAGCTAAATTTCAAGTGTCATAGTAAAGTGTCTTAATACTTGTGTCCATGCAAAATATTTGTTTTCCCTTTTTTTTTTTTTTTTTTTATAAATTTGCTAAATTTTAAACATTCGGTTTTAATTTTCTCATTATGGGGTATTGAGTCCAGATTGATGGGGGAAAACGATTTAAAAAAATATATAAAATTTAGCATAAGGCTGCAACATAACCACATACGTGGTCGTAAACTGTTTTGACATATGTACGGCAAAGGCTACACAGCGACACTGGTTATGCGACAGATGTCGTGGCCAGCATCGTTGAGCAGCAGTGATACCATAGAAATAAAAGGGATCGCCACAGCAGTGACAAGAAATCCAGCCGTAGAAATAACAGAGCTCAGAAAGGGAAAAGTACCAAATGGCTTTTGAAGTGCAGATTCTGCTGAAATTGCTTTGGATGCCATGGTACTTTTGCAGATCCACCAAAGTACCAGTACAGTTGTATACACATGAAATGACCCAAGTTTGAAAACTAGACTTTTAAAGGCATTTCACTAGGGGTGCGGTAAGCAAATTGACTAAACAGAGGTTTTCCTAAATTTTATGTACAGTTGAGTGTGATAACTGCAAATATTTAATAATTATGCCATTTCAGTGCCCAATATGTTATGTCCAGCATGGGCCAGTAGAGGCATACAGTATCTCACAAAGGGGGGTTTAATGTTTAAACCGCTGGCAAGTGTGAGTACACCCCTAAGTAATAATGGCAAAATTGTGTCCAATTCGCCATTTACCCTCCCTAATGTCATGTGACTCAGTGTTACAAGGTCTCAAGTGTAAATGGGAAGTGGGTGTGTTAAATTTGGCGTAATCGTTTTCATACTCTCTCATACTAGTCACTGGAAATTCAACACGGCACCTCATGGCAAAAAAAGAATTGTTGCTCTACATAAAGATGGTCTAGGCCATTGATAGGCAAACTGCGGCTCTCCATCTGTTGCAGAACTACAACTCCCAGCATGCAAAGACTGCCTACAGCTTTCAGCCTACAGCAGGGCATGGTGGGAGTTGTAGTTTTGCAACAGCTAGAGAGCCGCAGTTTGCCTATCACTGGTCTAGGCTATAAGAAGATTGCCAACACCCTGAAACTGAGCTGCAGCACTGTGGCCAAGGACATTCCGTAGTTTAACAAGACAGGTTACACTCAGAACAGGCCTCACCATGGTCGACCAAAGTGCTCAGCCTCATATCCAGAGGTTGTCTTTTCAAAATAGACATAAGAGTGCTGCTAGCATTGCAGTAGAGGTTAAAGGGGTGGGGGGATTGGCAGCCTGTCAGTGCTCAGACCATATGATGCACACTGCATTAAATTGGTCTGCATGGCTGTCATCCCAGAAAGAAACAAGCAGACTAAGGACATGGATTACTGGGACCATGTCCTGTGGTCTGATGAGACCAAGTTAAACTTATTTGGTTCGGATGATGTCAAATTCGCAATTTTCTAAATTTTAATTTCCGGGTGAGGAGTACAAAGAAAAATGTGTCTACAGTCAAGCATGGTGGTGGGAGTGTCATAGTTTTCTGCATGAGTACTGCCGGCTGTGGGAAGCTACAGTTCATTGAGGGAACAATTAATCCTAACATCTAGTGTGATATACTGAAGCAGAGCATGATCCTCTCCCTTTGGAAACTGGACCGCAGGGCTGTATTCCAACAAAACACACCTCCAAGACGACCACTACCTTGCTCAAGAAACTAAGGGTAGAGGTGCTGTACTGGCCAAGCATGTCTCCAGACCCAAACCCTATTGAGCATCTGTGGGGCATACTAAAACAGAAGGTGGAGGAGTGCAGGGCCTAACATCCACTAGCTCTGTAATGGCGTCATGGAGGAGTGGAAGAGGATTCCAGTGGCAACTTGTGAAGCTCTAGTGAACTCCATGCCCAAGAGAGTTAAAGAAGCTATGTCACTTCAGCAAGTGGCATTTTTTTTTATGTAGATAAAGTTAATTCAAGATACTTACTAATGTATTATTATCCATATTGTTTCCCTTTGCTGACTTTATTCATTTTTCTGTCATACTATACACTGCTCATTTCCAGGGTTACGACCACCCTGCAATACATCAGTAGTGGCAATGCTTGCACACTATAGAAAAAAAGCACCAGCCTACGTGAGCTCCCATGGTCCTGGCCACCAGAGAGGCTGGCACTTTTTCCTAAAGTGTGCAAGCACGGCCACCGCTGATGGGTTGCAGGCTGGTCGTAACCATGGAAACGAACAATGTACAATGCGATGGAAAAAAATCAAGCCAGCAAAGAAAGCAATATAGACAATCACAATACATTAGTAACTGGCTTGTATTAGCTTTCTCTACATAATAAATGCTACTTGCTGAAGTGACACAACCCCTTTAATCACTTCCAGCCCAGGCCATTTGCCCCCTTCCTGACCAGGCCTAATTTAGCAAATCTGACATGTGTCACTTTATGTGGTAATAGCTTTGGAAAACTCATTTATCCAAGCCATTCAGTGATTGTTTTCTCGTGACACATTGTACTTCACGATAGTCATAAATTTGAGTCAATATATTTCACCTTTATTTATGAAACAAAATCCCAAATTTACCCAAAATTGTGAAAAATTCACAATTTTCAAAGTTTTTATTTATTTGCTTTTAAAACAAAGTGTACCTCATTAAATAGTTATTACTTAACAGTCCCCATATGTCTACTTTATCTTGGCATCATTTTGTAACTATTTTTTTAATTTGTTTTAGGAAGTTAGAAGGCTTAGCATTTTAGAAGCAATTCTTAAAATTTATGAACAATTCAAAACCCACTTTTAAGGACCAGTTCAGGTCTGAAGTCACTTTGTGGGCCTTAAATAGTGGAAACCCCCATACATGACCCTATTGTAGAAACTACACCCCTCAAGTTACTTAAAACTGATTTAAAAACTTTGTTAACCCTTTAGGTGTTCCGCAAGAATAAAAGGAAAATTGACATCAAATTTCTAAATTTCACTTTTTTGGCAGATTTTCCATTTTGATTAATTTTTTTCTTTAGCACATCGAGGGTAACAGCCAAACAAAACTCAATATATATTACTGATTCTGCAGTTTACAGAAATGTGGTCATAAACTGATGTAAGGGCATGCGGCAAGGCGCAGAAGAAAAGGAGCTCCATATGGTTTTTGGAAGGCTGACTTTGCTTAACTGGTTTTTAGATGCTATGTCCCATTTGAAGCCCCCCCTCATGCACCCTTACAGTAGTAACTCCCAAAAAGTAAACCCATTTTGGAAACTAGGGGATAAGGTGCCTGTTTTATTGGTACTATTTTGGGGTACATACAGTTGTTTTCTAAATAATAACAGTCAGACATCACTAACCTGATAAATCACTGTTTTTGGTAGAAATGATATTTCTACATGGCAAATAATTTACAAGCAGGTGTAGTAGAGTAATAGAAATCCAACAGTCATAACATGCATGCTGCTAATTCTGTGTAATTGAATCACTAATTGAAAGGGGCATGTTCAAAATAATATCAGTGTGGAGTTCAATTAGTGAGGCGATTCATTCTTTGAAAGACAGGTGGCAATTATTGCCTTCATTTAAGGAAGGAAGGCAGCAAATGTTGTACATGCTGGTTACAGTGCATTTCTCTGAAATTCGGAGGAAAATGGGTCGTTCCAGACATTGTTCAGATGGACAGTGTACCTTGAATAAGATTGGAGAGGGGAAAACATATAAAGAAGTGCATAAAATAATAGGCTGCTCAGCTAAAATGATCACAAAGAAGAATAGCCAAAATGGCAAGGACTCAGCCAACAATCAGCTCCAGGAAGATCAGAGACGGTCTAAAGTTACCTGCGAGTACGGTTACAATTAGAAGACGCCTATGTGAAGCCAAGCTATCTGGAAGAAGCCCCCGCAAAGTCACACTGTTGAAAAAAAAAATGTGCTGAAGAGGTTACAAGTTGCCGAAGAGCACATTGACTGGCCTAAAGAGATATTTTGTGGACTGATAAAAGTAAGATTGTTCTTTTGAGGTCTAGAGGCCAGAGACAGTTTGTCAGATGACCCCCAAACACTGAATTCAAGCCACAGTACACTGTGAAGACAGTGAAGCATAGTGGCGCAAGCATCATGATATGGGGATGTTTCTCATACTACGGTGTTGGGCCTATTTATCGCATACCAGGGATCATGGATCAGTTTGAATACATCAGAATACTTGAAGAGGTCATGCTGCCTTATGCTGAAGAGGAAATGCCCTTGAAATAGGTGTTCCAACAAGACAACGACCCTAAACACACCAGTAAACGTGCAACATCTTGGTTCAACACCAACAAGATTAACGTTATGGAGTGGTCAGCCCAATCCCTGGATCTTAATCCAATAGAAAACTTGTGGGGTGACATAGAAAATGCAGTTTGAGGCAAAACCAAGAAATAGAGAAGAATTGTGGAATGTAGTCCAATTATCCTGGGCTGGAATACCTGTTAACAGGTGCCAGAAGTAGGTTGACTCCATGCAACACATACTGTATGTACAGCAGTTCTCAGAAACAGTGGTTATAGAATTAAATATTAGTTAAAGGCGTTATCTGAGTTATGGGGAAAAAAAATAAAACCGCTGCATCCAAGCCACCACTGCATCCAAGCCACCACTGCATCCAAGCCCCCCCTGTATCCAAGCCCCCCCTGTATCCAAGCCCCCCCTGTATCTAAGCCACCCCTGTATCTAAGCCACCCCTGCATCTAAGCTACAGCTGCATCTAAGCTATTGCTGTATCTAAGCTATAGATTAGATAAAGATATATCTTGGATGCAGATATAGATATAGCTATATCTAAGCTATATAATGGACAATTATTTCCTTTTTTTCCCCAGGGGGGTATTAACAGTATAATGGGGACTTGTTGAGGGGGCCAGGGCTGTAATAACATTCCCCAGACATATGAGGGGAACGTTTAAATTGGCACAAGTGAGGGAAGGAGCCAGACACATACCCTGCTGCTGGAGAAAATCTATCACCTCGGCTCTGGTAAGTATCGCACATGCCTGAGCAGGGTTGATGACGTCGGGGGTCACATGACCCAAACGTGAACTAGCTAAACAGAGCAAAATAGCTAATGTAAGTGATTTACAAAATAGTTTAATATAATACTATCAGTGTTATTAGCATAAATGTATTTAACTCGGATAACCCCTTTAAGTGATTCAAAGGAAAGCAAAATCAAACAGGTTTCAGTTTATATAGTGAATGTTTGCGTTTGTAAAGAAAACAAACTGCTATTTTTTTAACAGTCCAACATTCACTTTTCTTAAAAAAAATTAAAGGAACACCACAAATTCAATGTATTTTTCTTCATATTTTGATTTGGAATAGAATATGTAGTGTTCCCAATGCATTTGTGTGTATGGAACTAAAAGCTATTAGAAGGATTTTGAGCTTTATTCACACTGCTATTATTTTGAACACAACTGTATGATTGGGCAAGGTAACCCCAAAAAACGGCTGTTTTGGCACAGTTTCTTTTTTTCTACAACATTCATCTGACAGGGTAGATCATGTAATATCTTTTTAGAGCAGGTTGTTATAGATGCAATGATATCAAATATGTCTACTTTGTTTGTTTCAATTTTACATAATAAAGCATTTTTTGAAAAAATAAAATGTTTTTGTGTCTCCATTTTCTGAACGCCTTATTTGTTTTATTTTTCTGCAGATCCACTTGTGCAGGGGCTCGTTTTTTTGCAGGAAGAGTTGCCGTTTTTTATGGTTACCATTTTTTGGGTACATATGATAATTTTTGATCATTCATTATTATACTTTATGGGGCAAGGTGACCAAAAAATGGTTTGTTTTAGCAGTTTTTATTTATTTTTACAGCGTTTGCCTGAGGGGCTAGGTCATGTGACATTTTTATAGAGCAGATCGTTACGGATGTGGCAATACCTAATATGTATACTTTCTTATTTAAGTTTTACATAATAATGGCATTTTTGAAACCTAGCTTTTTTTTTTTTTGACCGATTGTCTTAGGTAGGGTCTCATTTTTTGCAGGATGAGGTGACCGTTTGGTAGTATTTTGGGAGGCATACAACTTTTTAATCGCTTGGTGTTGCACTTTATGTCATGCTAGGTGACAAAAAAATGGCACTGTTTTTACTTATTTTTTTTTTACAGTGTTCACCTGAGGGGTTAGGTCATATGATATTTTTATAGAGCTGGTTGTTACAGACACAGCAAAACCTAATAGGTGTACGTTTTTATTTATTTATTTCACTTCTGTATTGTAATGCATTGGCTGTAAGTGTATTACACACAGTAATACACTTCCAGCCTGTGAGATCCTGGGGGCTGGATCTCAAAGCCTTACATGGAAGGCAGCCCAAATGCTTGTGGAAGGCATCGGGCTGCCTTCCCTGCCATTGGATCCCCGTCACAGCAGCACTCCCCTCCCTCCACACACCCTGCGGTGAGAGCTGACCGCGACATAGTGAGGGTTAATGCGCCGGCATCTGTGTTATCACCAATGCCAGTGCATACAGCAGGGGTCCGGCTAATGAAAACAGCCGGTCTCTTGCACCCGCCCGATCAGCGCACCGTAGTACTACGGCGCTGGTCGGGAAGTCACTTCCTGCAGCGCCTTACTATTACGGCGCTGGTCGGGAAGGGGTTAAAGAAGAGCATGTTTCGGAGGGAAAAAGCCAGACTTGTTTACCACCAAACTCAGATAATCGGACCTTTTGAATGTCTGTTTTAGCTCTAGTGTTATGTCTGAAAACCTGTTAGTGGCAATGACACAGCAGTTTTTCCAGACACAAAGTACAGTCCTGATCAAAAGTTTAAGACCACTTGAAGAATGGCAAAAAAATCATATTTTACATTGTTGGATTTTAACGAGGTTCCAAGTAGAGCTTCAACATGCAACAAGAAGAAATGACAGTGAGACAAAACATTTTTTGAGCATTCAATTAATTGAAAATAACGATTAAACTGAAACAGACTGTTTTTCAGCTGATCAAAAGTTTAGGACCACATTACTTTAAAAGGCCAAATCTGTGCAAAGATGTGGATTCATTGTCATTTTCTGTCAGGTATTCACACGTTGTGATGGCAAAGGCAAATAAACTCTCCCTTTTTGAACGTGGTCGGGTTGTTGAACTGCATAAGCAGGGTCTCTCATAGCGCGCCATCGCTCCTGAGGGTTATGGAACAAAAGAGTCAGGTGGAAGACCCCAAAAAATTTCACCAGCACTGAGCCGGAGGATCCAATTAACTGTCAGTCAAGAAACTGGACGATCCTCGACCCAAATTAAGGCCCTTACTGGTGCTGACTGCAGCCCCATAACCATCAGACGGCATCTGAGACTGAAGGGCTTCAAAAACAAAAAAAAATTGTCTCCTTGAACGCCACAGAACTGCTCGTTTGGACTTTGCAAGAGAGCACCAAACATGGGACATTCAAAAGGTGGAGGAAAGTTTTATTCTCTGATGAGAATTTTTTTTAACCTTGATGGTCCTGATGGTTTCCAAAATTACTGGCAAGATAAGCAGACCCCACCTGAGATGTTTTATGGGCGCCACAGTGGAGGGGGCACCATAATGGTCTGGGGCGCTTTTTCCTTCAGTGGAAGAATGGAGCTTCAGGAAGTGCAGGGGTGTCAAACTGCCGCTGGCTATGTCCAGATTTTGCACAGAGCATTCCTCATGACTGAGGGCCCTCATCTGTGTGGTAACGACTGGGTTTTTCAACAGGACAACGCTACAGTAGAGTTGCTGCGATACCAAATTTTTGATTCGGTTTTGATACCATGAAAAAGTATTGCGATACTCGATACCATTCGAAAAAAAAATAAACCAAAAAAGCCACGTGCATTCCGCATTTTTAAAAATGCCGAATCGCGCATTTATTTATTTATTTTTTCTGTTCCGGCGTTCACCACCTAGATTTTTTTTTATATTTTAATAGTTTGGACTTTTCTGACGTGGCGATATGTAATATGTTTATTATTTATATATTTTATATATGTGAAATTGGGAAAAGGGGGTGATTTATACTTCATATTTTGGTGGGGTTTTTTTTTTACACTTTTTATTTAATAACTATTTCCCCCCCTTAGGCTACTTTCACACTAGCGTTCGGCTGTCCGCTTGTGAGCTCCGTTTGAAGGGGCTCACAAGTGGCCCCGAACGCATCCATCCAGCCCTAATGCATTCTGAGTAGATGCGGATCCGCTCAGAATGCATCAGTCTGGCAGCGTTCAGCCTCCGCTCAGCAGGCGGACACCTGAACACTGCTTGCAGCGTTCGGGTGTCCGCCTGGCCGTGCGGAGGCAAGCGGATCCGTCCAGACTTACAATGTAAGTCAATGGGGACGGATCCGTTTGAAGATGACACAATATGGCTCAATCTTCAAACGGATCCGTCCCCCATTGACTTTCAATGTAAAAGTCTGGACGGATCCGTTCAGGCTACTTTCACAGTTCTGAACGGATCCACCGTCTGCATTATATGAGCGGATCCGTCTCAGACGGATCCGCTCATATAATGCAGACGGTGGATCCGTTCAGAACTGTGAAAGTAGCCTGAACGGATCCGTCCAGACTTACAATGTAAGTCAATGGGGACGGATCCGTTTGAAGATGACACAATATGGCTCAATCTTCAAACGGATCCGTCCCCCATTGACTTTCAATGTAAAAGTCTGGACGGATCCGTTCAGGCTACTTTCACAGTTCTGAACGGATCCACCGTCTGCATTATATGAGCGGATCCGTCTCAGACGGATCCGCTCTGAACACAAGTGTGAAAGTAGCCTTAGGGGCTAGAACCTGGGATCTTTCATCCCTTGTCCTATTCAGCTCTATCAGGGTGAATAGGACTTCACACTGTCCCTGCTGCTCTGAGCCTTGTGCACACAGCATCAGGGATGTTACCAAGGCAACCAGGGCTTCTGTAGCGTCCTGGCTACCATGGTAACTGATCGGAGCCCCAGGCTTACACAGCTGGGGCTCCGATCAGAAGCTGCCACTGCACCACCAATGAGGGGGAGGGGAGGGGAGAGGTCCCTGTGGCCACTGCCACCAATGATTTTAATACTGGGGGGGTTGAGAGGGGCTGGCGCACTGTGCCACCAATGATTTTAATGGGATGGGGGGTTGAGGGGGGTGGGCACACTGCACCACCAATGATAAATTACCCCTTTATACAGGAGGCTGGTACTGGCAGATCAGCAGTTAACCCCTTAGGTGCCGCACCTGAGGGGTTAACTGCCTCTGATCGCAGCTCCCTGTCAGCGGCAGGGTGCCGGCAATGCGATTCTGCTGCCGGCACCCACCTCCTGTATTGTGTTAAAGACTGACTTTCACCATCAGGCCACAAAGAGCGGCGCCCAGCGATGTCTCAGCACTCACCATTAGTCCTGGGTGCCGCTCCATTCGCCCGCAGTGCTCCATTACTGTCTCCTCTCCTGCTCCACATGCTGCTGATTACTATTGGAGCGATGGGAGGAGACATCAGCTTCACTAGTGGGCGTTCCTTCTTCCTGGCTGTAGCGCTGTCCAATCGCAGCGCAGGGAGAAGGAACGCCCACTAGTGAAGCTGATGTCTCCTCCCATCGCTCCGATAGTAATCAGCAGCATGTGGAGCAGGAGAGGAGACAGTAATGGGGCACTGCGGGCGAACGGAGCGGCGCCCAGGAATAATGGTGAGTGCTGAGACATCGCTGGGCGCCGCTCTGTGTGGGAAATGGGAATAGTCCTATCATTGGTGGCTCAGTGCGCCCGCCCCTCTCTCCTCATTGGTGGCGCAGTGCGCCTGCCCCTCCCCCCCCCCCCCTCTTCTCATTGGTGGCAGCGGCAGCAGCATAGGGGGGAGGGAGGACAGCTTCCTTCTCCCAGTGCTGCTGAGAGAACATGAGCGCGCCGATAGCAGCGCGCTCATGTTCAGAGATACTAGGCTGCGCAGAAGCGCAGCCCAGTATCGAAAAAACGGAAATCCTGGTATCGTATCGATACCGGGACAAAAGTATCGATTGGGTATCGAAATTTCGATACCCGCAACAACCCTACGCTACAGTACACAATGCCCGCAGGACAAGGGACTTCTGCAGGAGAATAACATTACTCTTTTGGCCCATCCTGCATGTTCCCCTGATCTAAATCCAATTGAGAACCTTTGGGGATGGATGGCAATGGAAGTTTACAAAAATGGACAACAGTTCCAGACAGTAGATGGCCTTTGTGCGGCCGTCTTCACCACTTGGAGAAATGTTCCCACTCACCTCATGCAAACGCTTGCATCAAGCATGCCGAAACGAATTTTTGAAGTGATCAACAATAACAGCGGAGCTACTCATTACTGAGTTCATGTTTGTAAGTTGGATTTCTTTTTTTTGGAGGTGTGGTCATAAACTTTTGATCAGCTGAAAAACAGCCCGTTTCAGTTTAATTATTGTTTTCATTAAATGGAATGCTCAGAAAATGTTTTGTCTCACTCCCATTTCTTCTTGTTGCATATTGAAGCTCTACTTGGAACCTTGTTAAGATCCAGCCATGCTGTGTTTCTCCACGCCACCCCTCCCAGGTTCTAATTCTGACAAACTGTATATAAGGAGAGCAGTCAGAGCATCTAGGGTTCTGCAGTTAGGGACCAGTGCTTGGCGGTGGAGACTGCCAGTCTGCATGGTTGATAGGTGATTAAAAAGACCAGTGGAGCACCAAAAGGCAAATTGTAGTATGGAAGGAATGCTGGAGGTAATAAATACATGCAAAACAATATATACAATTGTATATTACTAACACACTATTGTGCTTCAATTAAAAACTTATATCCACATGAGTTTTGACTCACTTCACCAGGTTGGGGGGGGGGGGGGGGGGCTTAAGACAATTGACACCATGAACCCCCCCTCGCAGAGCTCACCTGTAGAGAGTTAGATCTCCTTGTGGTCCCGTATATAGATGACCCAGTGGTGTTTAACAAGGCATCCTTTAATAAATAAGTCAGCTCGACGCATTTCGGGGCGTACAGAGACCCCTTTCGCAGGAGCACATAAAATCAAACAGTGACCTCTTTTTATAGGGGAATAAAAAACTTGAGGGTGTTCCACTGGTTCAGAACGCTTCCTCCCGATCACATGACCCGGAACCAGAAGTGCATTCCACTTGCATGACTTCCAGAACGCATGACTTCCGGTTTGGATTGGCTTAAATATAAAATAAATGGTAACTAAGATGAAAGACAAACAAATACATGGGCTGCATGGTTGACCAGAAGATGATGCTGAGATGGGGACACTGAGCCACAGAACATGGGTCACCAGCCTTGTGACCAAGGACCCACCCACACTACTGAGCTACAGACCGTGGGCCTTAAGCCTTTGACCAGGGTACCAGTCTTCTGAGAGAGAGAGGGACGGCTAGCTCTAGCCATTCCTCAGCATCCAACCATTCTTCTGTCAGGGAGGAAACTGGAGAAGCCAACCCTATGCCTCGCTTGTATTGTTTTGCACCTGAATTCCTCCAGTAAAGAAGCACACTGCTTACTGCAGACCCTGACTCTCTGGACTTATTTCACACTGGGGTGCACCCCACCTTACCATTCCTTCCGGAGAGCAGTAACACCTTAAGGGGAACCTGTCACCTAAAGAACGCCTCCCAAACCGCCAGCATTACCTTAAAGTAGCCAGCAATATGTTCATAAAGATCCTTTTCTTCCTCCGGCCCAATGCACCAAAATCTTGAAAAACTAACTTTAATCCCCTGCACGCGCTATGCAACAACAGAGTTTGAAGTCAAGGGGGCAGCGGCCTCCTTGCTTCAAGTCAGGATAGCCACGCCCCCTTTCCCTGCCCCTTCACCTCTAATCGACAGCCGCGCACTCACACTCAGCCAGCTTTGCTGAACAGCCGAAAGCTATCGGCTGTCAATCAAAAGCGAAGGGGCATGGAAATCTTGACTTGAAGTAAGGAGGCCGCTGCCCCCTTGACTTCAAACTCTGCTGTTACATAGCGCCTGCAGGGGATTAAAGTTTGTTTTTTAAGATTTTGTTGCATCTGGCCGGAGGAAGAAAAGAATCTTAAGGAACATACTGCTGGCTACTTTAAAGGTAATGCTGGCAGTTTGGGAGGAGTTTTTTAGGTGACAGGTTACCTTTAACTGTGTCTGGGGGACCCATTGGGGCCATACTCACATGAGTGCTGTGGGGAAAATGGAATACTGCCACTCTATAGTAAGATATCCTAGTTCTCTGACAATATACTTTTAATACCCAGCTTGAGGAGTTAAGGCCCCTTTACATGGGCTGATACACAACTCGTTTAACCACTTCAGCCCCGCTAGGTGAAACCCCCTTCATGACCAGAGCACTTTTTACACTTCGGCACTACACTCCTTTTACCGTTTATCGCTCGGTCATGCAACTTACCACCCAAATGAATTTTACCTCCTTTTCTTCTCACTAATAGAGCTTTCATTTGGTGGTATTTTATTGCTGCTGACATTTTTACTTTTTTTGTTATTAATCAAAATGTAACGATTTATTTGCAAAAAAATGACATTTTTCACTTTCAGCTGTAAAATTTTGCAAAAAAAACGACAACCATATATAAATTTTTCGCAAAATTTATTGTTCTACATGTCTTTGATAAAAAAAAAATGTTTGGGCAAAAAAAAATGGTTTGGGTAAAAGTTATAGCATTTACAAACTATGGTACAAAAATGTGAATTTCCGCTTTTTGAAACAGCTCTGACTTTCTGAGCACCTGTCATGATTCCTGAGGTTCTACAATGCCCAAACAGTAGAAAACCCCCACAAATGACCCCATTTCGGAAAGTAGACACCCTAAGGTATTCGCTGATGGGCATAGTGAGTTCATAGAACTTTTTTGTCACAAGTTAGCGGAAAATGATGATTTTATTTTTTTTATTTTTTCTTACAAAGTCTCATATTCCACTAACTTGCGACAAAAAATAAAAAATTCTAGGAACTTGCCATGCCCCTCACGGAATACCTTGGGGTGTCTTCTTTCCAAAATGGGGTCACTTGTGGGGTAGTTATACTGCCCTGGCAATTTAGGGGCCCAAATGTGTGAGAAGAACTTTGCAATCAAAATGTGTAAAAAATGACCGGTGAAATCCGAAAGGTGCACTTTGGAATATGTGCCCCTTTGCCCACCTTGGCATAAAAAAAGTGTCACACATCTGGTATCGCCGTACTCAGGAGAAGTTGGGGAATGTGTTTTGGGGTGTCATTTTACATATACCCATGCTGGGTGAGAGAAATATCTTGGCAAAAGACAACTTTTCCCATTTTTTTTATACAAAGTTGGCATTTGACCAAGATATTTTTCTCACCCAGCATGGGTATATGTAAAATGACACCCCAAAACACATTGCCCAACTTCTCCTGAGTACGGCGATACCAGATGTGTCACACTTTTTTGCTGCCAAGGTGGGCAAAGGGGCACATATTCCAAAGTGCACCTTTCGGATTTAGCAGGCCATTTTTTACACATTTTGATTGCAAAGTTCTTCTCACACATTTGGGCCCCTAAATTGCCAGGGCAGTATAACTACGCCACAAGTGACCCCATTTTGGAAAGAAGACACCCCAAGGTATTCCGTGAGGGGCCTGGCGAGTTCCTAGAATTTTTTATTTTTTGTCGCAAGTTAGTGGAATATGAGACTTTGTAAGGAAAAAAGAAAAAAAAAAGAAAAATCATCATTTTCCGCTAACTTGTGACAAAAAATAAAAAATTCTAGGAACTCGCCGTGCCCCTCACGGAATACCTTGGGGTGTCTTCTTTCCAAAATGGGGTCACTTGTGGCGTAGTTATACTGCCCTGGCAATTTAGGGGCCCAAATGTGTGAGAAGAACTTTGCAATCAAAATGTGTAAAAAATGACCGGTGAAATCCGAAAGGTGCACTTTGGAATATGTGCCCCTTTGCCCACCTTGGCATAAAAAAAGTGTCACACATCTGGTATCGCCGTACTCAGGAGAAGTTGGGGAATGTGTTTTGGGGTGTCATTTTACATATACCCATGCTGGGTGAGAGAAATATCTTGGCAAAAGACAACTTTTCCCATTTTTTTATACAAAGTTGGCATTTGACCAAGATATTTTTCTCACCCAGCATGGGTATATGTAAAATGACACCCCAAAACACATTGCCCAACTTCTCCTGAGTACGGCGATACCAGATGTGTCACACTTTTTTGCTGCCAAGGTGGGCAAAGGGGCACATATTCCAAAGTGCACCTTTCGGATTTAGCAGGCCATTTTTTTACACATTTTGATTGCAAAGTTCTTCTCACACATTTGGGCCCCTAAATTGCCAGGGCAGTATAACTACGCCACAAGTGACCCCATTTTGGAAAGAAGACACCCCAAGGTATTCCGTGAGGGGCCTGGCGAGTTCCTAGAATTTTTTATTTTTTGTCGCAAGTTAGTGGAATATGAGACTTTGTAAGGAAAAAAGAAAAAAAAAAGAAAAATCATCATTTTCCGCTAACTTGTGACAAAAAATAAAAAATTCTAGGAACTCGCCGTGCCCCTCACGGAATACCTTGGGGTGTCTTCTTTCCAAAATGGGGTCACTTGTGGCGTAGTTATACTGCCCTGGCAATTTAGGGGCCCAAATGTGTGAGAAGAACTTTGCAATCAAAATGTGTAAAAAATGACCGGTGAAATCCGAAAGGTGCACTTTGGAATATGTGCCCCTTTGCCCACCTTGGCTGCAAAAAAGTGTCACACATGTGGTATCGCCGTACTCAGGAGAAGTTGGGCAATGTGTTTTGGGGGGTCATTTTACATATACCCATGCTGGGTAAGAGAAATATCTTGGCAAAAGACAACTTTTCCCATTTTTTTTATACAAAGTTGGCATTTGGCCAAGATATTTTTCTCACCCAGCATGGGTATATGTAAAATGACACCCCAAAACACAATTCCCAACTTCTCCTGAGTACGGCGATACCAGATGTGAGACACTTTTTTGCAGCCTAGATGCGCAAAGGGGCCCAAATTCCTTTTAGGAGGGCATTTTTAGACATTTGGATCCCAGACTTCTTCTCACACTTTCGGGCCCCTAAAAAGCCAGGGCAGTATAAATACCCCACATGTGACCCCATTTTGGAAAGAAGACACCCCAAGGTATTCAATGAGGGGCATGGCGAGTTCCTAGAAGGTTTAATTTTTTTTGCATAAGTTAGCGGATATTGATTTTTTTTTGTTTTTTTCTCACAAAGTCTCACTTTCCGCTAAATTAGGATAAAAATTTCAATCTTTCATGGACTCAATATGCCCCTCACGGAATACCTTGGGGTGTCTTCTTTCCGAAATGGGGTCACATGTGGGGTATTTATACTGCCCTGGCTTTTTAGGGGCCCTAAAGCGTGAGAAGAAGTCTGGAATATAAATGTCTAAAAATGTTTACGCATTTGGATTCCGTGAGGGGTATGGTGCGTCCATGTGAGATTTTATTTTTTGACACAAGTTAGTAGAATATGAGACTTTGTAAGAAAAAACAAAAACAAAAAACAAAAAATTTCCGCTAACTTGTGCCCAAAAAAATGTCTGAATGGAGCGTTACCAGGGGGGGGGGGGGGGGGGTTGTGATCAATGACAGGGGGGTGATCACCCATATAGACTCCCTGATCACCCCCCTGTCATTGATCACCCCCCTGTAAGGCTCCATTCAGACGTCCGTATAATTTTTACGGATCCATGGATCGGATCCACAAAACACATGCGGACGTCTGAATGGAGCCTTACAGGGGGGTTATCAATGACAGGGGGTGATCACCCCCCTGTCAATGATCACCCCCCCTGTAAGGCTCCATTCAGACATCCGCATGTGTTTTGTGGGGGGGGGGGGGGGGGGGGGGGGGTTGTGATCAATGACAGGGGGGTGATCACCCATATAGACCCCCTGATCACCCCCCTGTCATTGATCACCCCCCTGTAAGGCTCCATTCAGACGTCCGTATAATTTTTACGGATCCATGGATCGGATCCACAAAACACATGCGGACGTCTGAATGGAGCCTTACAGGGGGGTTATCAATGACAGGGGGTGATCACCCCCCTGTCAATGATCACCCCCCCTGTAAGGCTCCATTCAGACATCCGCATGTGTTTTGCGGATCCGATCCATGTATCCATGGATCCGTAAAAATCATGTGGATGTCTGAATGGAGCCTTACAGGGGGGGTGATCACCCTGATCACCCCCTGTCATTGATAACCCCCCTGTAAGGCTCCATTCAGACGTCCGCATGTGTTTTGCGGATCCGATCCATGGATCCGTAAAAATCATACGGACGTCTGAATGGAGCCTTACAGGGGGGTGATCAATGACAGGGGGTGATCAGGGAGTGTATATGGGTGATCACCCGCCTGTCATTGATCACCCCCCTGTAAGGCTCCATTCAGTTTTGCGGATCCGATCCATGTATCCGTGGATCCGTAAAAATCATGCGGACGTCTGAATGGAGCCTTACAGGGGGGTGATCAATGACAGGGGGTGATCAGGGAGTGTATATGGGTGATCACCCGCCTGTCATTGATCACCCCCCTGTAAGGCTCCATTCAGACGTCCGCATGATTTTTACGGATCCATGGATACATGGATCGGATCCACAAAACACATGCGGACGTCTGAATGGAGCCTTACAGGGGGGTTATCAATGACAGCGGGGTGATCAGGGAGTGAATATGGGTGATCACCCGCCTGTCATTGATCACCCCCTGTAAGGCTCCATTCAGACGTCTGCATGTGTTTTGCGGATCCGATCCATGTATCCATGGATCCGTAAAAATCATGCGGACGTCTGAATGGAGCCTTACAGGGGGGTGATCAATGACAGGGGGTGATCAGGGAGTGTATATGGGTGATCACCCGCCTGTCATTGATCACCCCCCTGTAAGGCTCCATTCAGACGTCCGTATGCTTTTTGCGGATCTGATCCATGTATCCGTGGATCCGTAAAAATCATACGGACGTCTGAACGGAGCCTGACAGGGGGGTGATCAATGACCGGGGGGTGATCAGGGAGTTTATATGGGGTGATCATGGGTGATTAGGGGTTTATAAGGGGTTAATAAGTGACGGGGGGGGTGTAGTGTAGTGTGGTGTTTGGTGCGACTGTACTGACCTACCCGAGTCCTCTGGTGGTCGATCCTAACAAAAGGGACCACCAGAGGACCAGGTAGGAGGTATATTAGACGCTGTTATGAAAACAGCGTCTAATATACCTGTTAGGGGTTAAAAAATTCGGATCTCCAGCCTGCCAGCGAGCGATCGCCGCTGGCAGGCTGGAGATCCACTCGCTTACCTTCCGTTCCTGTGAGCGCGCGTTCACAGGAAATCCCGGCCCTCGCGAGATGACGCGTATATGCGTCGTTGAGCGCAGGGCTGCCACCTCCGGACCGCACATGTGCGTTAGGCGGTCCGGAGGTGGTTAAAAGGGCATCTGTCAGCAAATTTGTACCTATGAAACTGGCTGACTTGTTGCATGTGCGGTTTTCAGCAGAAGGCCTCTGTGTTGCTCTCTTATTCATACATGCCTGCATTGCAGAAAGAAATTACATTTTAATATATGCAAATGAGACTCTAAGAGCAATGGGGCATTGCTATTACTCCTAAAGGCTCAGCTCTTCCTGCAACTGCCATGCCCTCTGCATTTTTATTAATAAAAAAAATCAATGGCTGCACACACATATAAGCAGTAAAGCTGAGAAATTGGGATTATTCTAAATTCAAGTGATATTATACCTACTATAAATAGATCAAGGGAAGCTCTTAGCGCACATTTTGATCAAATTTCTGTCAGCCCATCTACCAAACGCCAAGGTGGCTTCCGCAGACAGGTCCCTCTGCATTTTTATTAACAGGCCCAGGTGCGATCACTGACTGGCCCTGTCAAAGTGCAGAGGGCGCTGAGCCTCTAGGAGTAATAGTGATGCCCTCATTGCTCCTAGAGGCTCATTAACATATTAAAAATGTATTTTTCGCAGCAAAGCAGGCACATATGAACATAGGACCAACACAGATGCCTTCCGCTGCCAATCACACATGCAACAGCCAGTTTTATAGGTTCAAATCTGCAGACAGATGCCTTTGAGTTTTTGCTCATTTGTCAGGTGATCAGCAGAAACTGCCGGAACAAACACTTGTTCATTCCCAAAAATCTACCTGTGTAGCCTGTGTTCCAAATGATTTACAATTACATAACCATAACAGTTTAGTTTTTAACCCTTAGGATACCATTTTTTTAAAAATTTTTTGCACTTTCCTTTACCTTCCCCATTTTCCTTGAGCCATAACTGTTTTATATTTCAGTTCACATAGCCATATGAGGGTGTGTTTTTTTGCGGGACAAGTTGTACTTTAACCGCCTCCGGACCGCCTAATGCAGAATCGCGTTCTGGAGGTGGCTGACTCAGGCACCTTCACGCGCCGTGAGGCGACGCTCACAGCAAAAGTTAGAGAACAAGTTCGTCATCAGCCAATGATCGTCGCTGGCAGGCTGATTATTTTCAAAAAATCACCATTGGTACTTTTATAGTATCTGTAAGTGATCAGAACTGATCACAGTCAGATCTATAATTGTATTAGTGTCACCTTAGCTCGCCCTCCACCCAAAACACAGTGTTTGCCCGATCGGTCGCCCACACGTGCGTTCACCCATGCCCGCTCCGCCGCAGTGACAAAAACATTTTTTTTTTTTGATCACTGCACAATCACCTCACAAGCGCTGTGGCGATAAAAAATAAAATCAGTTTTGATATTTATCAATCGCAGCGGCTTCCGGTACTTCGCTAGCCTCCCATTTGTAAGACAGGCTTGCTTTTTTTCTTGGGTAGTCTCAGGGAATACCCCCTAGATTTAGTTGACCAAATGGCAAATAAGGGATATTCTTCTTAAGAGGCCTACAGGCTTCTGACCCAGTCGGATGAGGAATGGGAACCCTCATCTGACGAATCCAGCGGGTCAGAATATGAACCTGTAGAAAGCAGTGGCAGTCTGACCCAAAGTTCGGACGAGGAGGTTGAGGTCCCCGATAGCACCAGGCATACTCGGCCCCGTGTTGCTAGACCACAGGTTGCGCAGGATCCGCTTCAAAGGAAGCAGAGTGGGGCTGGCGCTGTCGGATTACGTGGTGAGGCATACACCAGCAGCGCAGCCCATCCTGGACCTAGTACCAGCACTGCCGTACAACATGGTGAAGTGGTGAGCACCAGAAGGGCAGTTGAAGCTGGTACGGTGGCACGTGCATTAGTTCCCCCGTCGCAGCCACCGCACAGACAGGCCTGTAGAGCCCCTAGAGTGCTGGCAAACCCTGATTGGCAGCCCCCAACTTCAGCCGCACCAGTAGTTCCCCCTTTCAACGCCCAGTCTGGAGTTCGGGTTGAGACAGCTCAGATCGGTTCGGCACTGGGATTTTTTGAGCTGTTCTTGACTGCGGAGCTTTTGGACTTAGTCGTGGCAGAAACAAATCGGTATGCCACTCAATTTATAGCCGTCAACCCGGGAAGCTAATATTTCCAGTCTTTCCGGTGGAAAGCCGTCCGAATGATTTTTTTTTTCTGGGCCTTCTCCTCAACATGGGCCTACCAAAAAAGCATGAATTGCGGTCATATTGGTCCACGAACCCAATTCATCACATGCCCATGTTTCTGCTGCCATGTCCAGGGCCCAATTTGAGGCCATCCTGCGTTTCCTGCACTTTAGTGACAACAGCACCTCTCGTCCCAGAGGCCACCCAGCTTTTGACCGGCTCCACAAAATTCGGCCCCTCATAGACCACCTTAACACCAAATTTGCAGATTTGTATACCCCTGAGCAAAACATCTGCGTAGACGAGTCCCTTATACATTTTACCGGGCGCCTTGGCTTCAAACAATACATCCCAAGCAAGCGCGCCCGGTATGGGGTGAAATTGTATAAGCTCTGTGAAAGGGCCACAGGCTATACGCACAAATTTTGTGTCTATGAGAGTAAAGATCAGAGCCTGGAGCCGGTCGGTTGCCCTGACTACCTGGGGAGCAGTAGGAAGACAGTCTGGGACTTGGTGTCACCCTTATTTGGCAAGGGGTACCATCTTTATGTGGACAATTTCTACACAAGTGTGCCACTCTTCAGGCATTTGTTCCTAGAACAGATTGGCTGCTGTGGCACCGCGCGACCTAGTCGCCGGGGCTTCCCCCAACGGCTCGTTAGCACCCGTCTTGCAAGGGGGAAGAGAGGGCTGCCTTGTGTAACAAAGAACTGCTCGCAATGAAATGGAGAGACAAGCGTGATGTTTACATGCTCTCCTCCATTCACGCAGACACGACAATACAAATTGAACGAGCAACCAGTGTCATTGAAAAGCCCCTCTCGGTCCACGACTATAATTTGCTCATGGGAGGGTGGACTTCAATGACCAGATGTTGGCTCCTTATTTAGTGTCCCACCGCACCAGACGCTGGTATAAGGTGTCTGTATATTTAATTCAATTGGCTGTATATAGTAGTTTTGTTCTCTACAGTAAGGCTGGGAGAACAGGATCCTTCCTCAAATTTCAGGAAGAGATCATCGAGAACCTCCTGTATCCAGGAGGTTCCGTGGCCCCATCCACCAGTGTAGTGAGCAGTCTACACGAGCGACATTTCCCCAATGTCGTTGCTGGTACCTCAACCCAAGGGCCACCCCGAAAAAGATGTTGTGTCTGTAGCAGGTGTGGAATAAGGCGTGACACCCGCTATTTCTGTTCTGAGCACCGTGCCCTATGCTTAGGGGAGTGTTTCCGGAAGTACCACATACAGGTACACTATTAGCATAGGGATTACGTTACACAGGACAGGCACTCAGGGCTGTTAGGGCCCTTTCACTCACAGCTGCTGCAAACCGCTCCTTTCACCTGGGACAAAGTGCATAATGTACTTCGCCACATCTCTGGGCGATTTACGCTTTGCACATTGTCCCATAGGGAAGGAGAGGTTGTCCTATAAAAAAAGGCAAAAAAATAAAAAGCAAAAAAATAAATAAAAATAACCGTTAAGCAAAAAAGTTAATGTTCTGTTCCAAAAGTTCAATAAAGTTCATGTTCTGTTCAAATGTTATTATAAAGTTCATGTTAATAAATTTTTTGCGCTGCGGCCTGTTTTTTTCTTTTTTTACATTCTAGGTGGGCCAACCGATGAACCAGCTGCAGCACTGATGTGCATTCTGACAGAAGCATTGCGCTGCTGTCAGATTACACAAAAGTCGGTGTATGCAGCGCTGCAAGACAAGATTTCTCCTCTGCAGTAAAAAAGATACGTTTGCCGAGGCTTATGAGCTGAGGGGGCGGCAGTGTTCATATGCTTTGTCAAACACTTTGTATATATATATAAAAAAAAAAAACAGCAATGATTTTTTCATCCACATCGATTGATGTGAATAGAGAAAAATCAGGTTTGCCAGGGCATATGAGCTAAGTGGATTTGGATGTTGGGCGGACGCCTTTCCTCCTTTTTTTTTTTTTTTTTTGGGAAGAGATTTTTTCATCCACATTGATCGATGCGAATGAAGAAATCTGTGCCGTTAATTTTTTCTTTCAGCCCAGAGGCTGAACAGAAAAGAAAAAATCTCATTACTCATATGCTCAATATAAGGAGAATAGCAGAAACTCCTAATGCTGGCCATACATGTAATGATTGCGGAGACCCTCAAATGCCAGTGCAGTACAAACACCCCACAAATGACCCCATTTTGGAAAGAAGACACCCCAAGGTATTCGCTGAGGGGCATATTAAGTCCATGAAAGATTGAAATTTTGGTCTTAAGTTAGCGGAAAGGGAGACTTTGAGAAAAAAAACAAAACAAAAAATATCAATTTCCGCTAACTTGTGCCCAAAAAAATAAAACCTTCTATGAACTCGCCATGCCCCTCATTGAATACCTTGGGGTGTCTTCTTTTCAAAATGGGGTCACATGTGGGGTATTTATACTGCCCTGGCTTTTTAGGAGCCCTAAAACGTGAGAAGAAGTCTGGAATCCAAATGCCTAAAAATGCACTCCTAAAAGGAATTTGGCCCCTTTGCGCATCTAGGCTGCAAAAAAGGGTCACACATGTGGTATCGCCGTACTCAGGAGAAGTTGGGCAATGTGTTTTGGGGTGTCTTTTTACATATACCCATGCTGGGTGAGATAAATATCTCTGTCAAATGCCAACTTTGTATTAAAAAAAAATGGGAAAAGTTGTCTTTTAGAGAGAGATATTTCTCTCACACACCATGGGTATATGTAAAAAGACACCCCAAAACACATAGCCCAACTTCTCCCGAGTACGGCGATACCACATGTGTGACACTTTTTTGCAGCCTAGGTGGGAAAAGGGGCCCAAATTCTAAAGAGCACAGGACAAGGATTTCACAGGACATTTTTTACACATTTGAATTTCAAACTACTTCTCACGCATTAGGGCCCCTAAAATGTCAGGGCAGTATAACTACCCAACAAGTGACCCCATTTTGTGAGTTCATGGAAGTTAAAATTTTTGTCACAAGTTAGTGGAATATGAGACTTTGTAAGAAAAAAAAAAAAAAAAAATCATTTTCCGCTAACTTGTGACAAAAAATAAAAAAAGTTCTATGAACTCACTATGCCCATCAACAAATACCTTAGGGTGTCTACTTTCCGAAATGGGGTCATTTGTGGGGGTTTTCTACTGTCTGGGCATTGTAGAACCTCAGGAAACATGATAGGTGCTTAGAAAGTCAGAGCTGCTTCAAAATGCGGAAATTCACATTTTTGTACCACAGTTTGTTAAATCTATAACTTTTACCCAAACCAATAACTATACACTTATTGCATTTTTTTTAATCAAAGACATGAAAAACAATAAATTTAGATAAAAAATGTATATAGAAATGTAGTTTTATTTGAAAAATGTTACAACTGAAATTGAAAAAATTCATTTTTTGCAAAAATTTAGGTAAGATTCGATTAATAACAAAAAAAGTAAAAATGTCAGCAGCAATGAAATACCACCAAATGAAAGCGCTATTAGTGAGAAGAAAAGGAGGTAAAATTCATTTGGGTGGTAAGTTGTATGACCGAGAAATAAACCTTGAAAGTAGTGTAGTGCAGAATTGTAAAAAAGTGGTCTGGTCATTAAGGGTGTTTAAGCTAGGGGAGCTGAGCTGGTTAATGCCACCATTAATTATGGCATACAATGTAGTGGAAAGCGGTAAAAATAAATTCCAAATGGGGTGGAATTGGAAAAAGAAATGCACCATTTTACGAGTTTTGTTCTCCCGGTGTTCTTAGTGGCGAAAGACTCATGCCCTTCACTGTGTCAGTACAATAACAACAATACCCCATATGTATAAGTGTTTTATGTCTAAATAGTGTTAAAATAAATGTAAACTTAAAAAAAAAAATTTGGGGGGGATCACTATATTCTGACTTTTTTTTTTTATAGTTATATCTACTGAGCTGTGTGGGGGCTCATTTTTTGCGGGACAATCCAGTTTCCATCGATAACATTTTGGAGTGTGTGACTTTTGGATCACATTTTATAACATTTTGTTTGGGTAAGAAGCAATAAAAATAAAATGGCAAATTGGCCAGTTTGACCCTTTTTTCCCATGAAGCGATTCGCCGTATTGGAAAAATATTACTATATTTAAATAGTACAGGAGTCTTCAGTCATGGTGATACCCATATTGTTTATACTTTATTAATTAATTTATTTTTTTGGAAAGAGGGTGACTTTAAACTTATATTTTAACAAGTTTATGAGGATTCCAGTAATTTGTTTTAATGCGCTCCGTTGAAGCTGCATTAGGTGGCAGGCCAACATAAGAAATTAGCAATTGAGTAATAAATACATTTTAAAAATCTACGATTGCTCAAAAAAACAACGTAATATCTAAAAAAAAAAATATGTTAAAACCGCAGAATCTGGGTAATAGATGATGAGTTTTGTTTGGCTGTTAACCCTCGATGTGTTAAAGAACAAAATTGGATTGAAATGGAAAATCTGCCAAAAAAGTGAAGTTTAAAAATTTGATCTCCATTTTTTTTTTAATTCTTGTGGAACGCCTAAAGGGTTAACAATGTTTGTAAAATCCGTTTTAAGTAACTTGAGGGGTGTAGTCTCTACAATTGGTCATTTATGGCGGTATCCACTATGTGAGCCCCACAAATTGAATTCAGACGTGAACTGGTCCTTAAAAAGTGGGTTTTGGCAATTTTCTTAAAAATTTTAGGAATTGCTTTTAAACTTCTAAGCCTTCTAACATCCTAAAAAAAAAAAAAAAAACACATTCCCCATATGTCTACTTTATATTGGCATCATTTTGGAAATGTAAAGTAAAATATTTTATGAGGCATCACTTTCTGTTTTAAAAGCAGATAAATTGAAATTTAAAAAATTGCTATTTTTTTTAAATTTGGGATTTTTTCATAAATAAAAAGGTGAAATATATTGACTCAAATTTATTACCATCATGAAGTACAATGTGTCACGAGAAAACAATCACTGAATGGCTTGGATAAGTAAAAGTGTTCCAAAGTTATTACCACATAAAGTCAGATTTGCAAAATTAGGCCTGTCCGGAAGGGGGCAAATGGCCCAAATGTGAAGTGGTTAAAAAACTCTTTGCAGGGGTGTGGAAATTTAAAAAAACCCTACTTGTCGAAGGACTAAAGCGGGGTCTCAATCTACTTGTCCTGATACAAAAAGTAATTTCAAATCAAAACCATATTTAAGTGAATCCCTTTAATGTACATGCCATACTGGGGCAGTGAATCCCTTTAATGTACCATGCCATACTGGGCCAGTGAATCCCTTTAATATACATGCCATACTGGGCCAGTGAATCCCTTTAATATACATGCCATACTGGGCCAGTGAATCCATTTAAAGGGATTCTGTCACCTCCCCTAAGCCAAAAAACGATTTTAAAGCAGCCATGAAGCACAGCTTAGGCTGCTTTCACACTAGCGTTCGCTGGTCCGTTCGTGAGCTCCGTTTGAAGGGGCTCACGAGCGGACCCGAACGCAGCCGTCCAGCCCTGATGCAGTCTGAATGGAGCGGATCCGCTCAGACTGCATCAGTCTGGCGGCGTTCAGCCTCCGCTCCGCTCGCCTCCGCACGGACAGGCGGACAGCTGAACGCTGCTTGCAGCGTTCGGGTGTCCGCCTGGCCGTGCGGAGGCGTGCGGATCCGTTCAGACTTACAATGTAAGTCAATGGGAACGGATCCGCTTGAAGATGTCACCATATGGCTCAATCTTCAAGCGGATCCGTCCCCCATTGACTTTACATTGAAATTCTGAACGGATCCGCGCAGGCTACTTGCGCACTTGCGAATTTTTTTAAAGTTATTAATGCAGACGGATCCGTACTGAACGGAGCCTCCGTCTGCATTAATATGAGCGGATCCGTTCAGAACGGATCCGCCCGAACGCTAGTGTGAAAGTAGCCTTACCTGGATTAGGCTGTGCTCTTTTATCTTGCAATCCGTCCAGCAGTTACTGCAAAAAACGACTTTTATTCATATGCAAATGTGTCCTGAAGGTGCCCAGAGGGGCGTTTTGTTCTTCTTAGAGAGCCCAGTACCGCCCCTCTTATAGTGCCCAGACCGCCTTCCTTGCACCGTCTAACCGCCCCCAGCCTGCCACAGCCTCTCCTCCCCCTCCCTCACGCCGAACGAACTTTCGCCCAGGCGCAGTACCCACTGAGGGCTGCGCCTGTGCGATCAGCAGGAGACTGAGGGCAGGAGCTTCATCCTAGTCACTGGGCATGCGCCGAGCCCAGTGACGTCTGATGCTCGCTCTTCCCTCAGTCAGCAGGGAAGAGCGAGCATCGGACGTCACTGGGCTCGGCGCATGCCCAGTGACGAGGATGAAGCCCCTGCCCTCAGTCTCCTGCTGATCGCACAGGCGCAGCCCTCAGTGGGTACTGCGCCTGTGCGAGAGTTCGTTCGGCGTGAGGGAGGGGGAGAAGAGGCTGTGGCAGGCTGGGGGCGGTTAGACAGTGCAAGGAAGGCGGGCTGGGCACTGTAAGAGGGGCGGTCCTGGGCTCTCTAAGAAGAACAAAACGCCCCTCTGGGCACCTTCAGGAGACATTTGCATATGAATAAAAGTCGTTTTTTGCAGTAACTGCTGGACGGATTGCAAGATAAAAGAGCACAGCCTAATCCAGGTAAGCTGTGCTTCATGGCTGCTTTAAAATCGTTTTTTGGCTTAGGGGAGGTGACAGAATCCCTTTAATATACATGCCATACTGGGCCAGTGAATCCATTTAATATACATGCCATACTGGGCCAGTGAATCCATTTAATATACATGCCATACTGGGGCAGTGAATTCCTTTAATGTACATGCCATACTGGGGCAGTGAATTCCCTTAATGTACATGCCATACTGAGGCAGTGAATCCCTTTAATGTACATGCTATACTGGGGCAGTGAATCCCCTTGATGTACATGCCAGTATAGGGAAGTCCCCGTCCCCCCCCTATTCATGGAGGGTGAGTGGCTGGAAGTTGGAACCTGGCAGCACTCCTATTGACACTTCAATGCCAGGGAGAAGAAGCAGAGCGGCAGCCTGACAGCATAGCTGACCCAGAGCAGTCACCACACACACTACCTGCTGGGCTATCTATCACGGCACAGGCTGCCACCATGTCAGGAGCTCCTACTACAGCCGATGACTAACGTGTGCCTCCGCTGGGAGCTGACTTCTGGCCCGTGGCGCCCGACTTCCGGCCTGCACAGGAGCGCTGATAACACTGCGGTAAGCAGCCCGGACTTGCTGCACCGAGCTGTGTATTAGAGGAAAACACGGCGCAACCCTAGCCCTGCTACTTGCCCGCAGGGCTAAGCTGCCTGCACAAACTACCTGCCCGGCGCCCGGAACTGCATGTCCCGGGCGTCGGGCGATAGGAATTCCACACCCCTGTCTTTGGTTGCTTTTGCAGTATGCTTTGTGTCATTGTCCATCTGCACTGTGAAGCGCCGTCCAATGAGTTCTGAAGCATTTGGCTGAATATGAGCAGATAATATTGCCCGAAACACTTCAGAATTCATCCTGCTGCTTTTGTCAGCAGTCACATCATCAATAAATACAAGAACCAGTTCCATTGGCAGCCATACACGCCATGACACTACCACCACCATGCGTCACTGATGAGGTGGTATGCTTAGGATCATGAACAGTTCCTTTCCTTCTCCATATTCTTTTCTTCCCATTACTCTGGTACAAGTTGATCTTGGTCTCATCTTTCCATAGGATGTTGTTCCAGAACTATGAAGGCTTTTTTTAGATGTTGTTTGGCAAACTCTAATCTGACCTTCCTGTTTTTTTTGGCTCACCAATGGTTTACATCTTGTGGTGAACCCTCTGTATTCACTCTGGTGAAGTCTTCTCTTGATTGTTGACATTGACACACATACACCTACCTCCTTGAGAGTGTTCTTGATCGGGCCAACTGTTGTGAAGGGTGTTTTCTTCACCAGGGAAAGAATTCTTCGGTCATCCACCACAGTTGTTTTCTGTGGTCTTCCGGGTCTTTTGGTGTTGCTGAGCTCACTGGTGCGTTCCTTCTTTTTAAGAATGTTCCAAACAGTTGTTTTGGCCACGCCTAATGTTTTTGCTTTCTCTGTGATGGGTTTGTTTTGTTTTTTCAGCCTAATGATGGCTTGCTTCACTGATGGTGACAGCTCTTTGGATCTCATCTTGAGAGTTGACAGCAACAGATTCCAAATGCAAATAGCAAACTTTACTCTGGACATTTTATCTGCTCATTGTAATTCGTATAATGGGAGAATAGCACACACCGGGCCATGGAACAGCTGAGAAGCCTATTGTCCCATTACATTTGGTTCCTTAACAAGTGGGAGGCACATATGCAAACTGTTGTAATTCCTACACCATTCACCTGATTTGGATATAAATACCCTCAAATTAAAGCCAACAGTCTGCAGTTAAAGCACACCTTGTTTGTTTCATTTCAAATCCATTGTGGTGGTGTATAGAGCCAAGAATGTTACAATTGTGTCGATTTCAATATTTATGGACCTGACTGTATATCGGTGTGCAAGTGTTTTAAGTGCCTGAGGATTTTGTAGCGTTTTGTGGGGAACGCAACTCCTTTACGTTCCAAGATACAATTCTCATGTTGGTGTATTCTATGTATAAATTTATGAAGTAACGGTAGACACCTTCAGAGATCCTATAGGTTCCCAAAAGCCCCCCCCCCCCCCCCCCAAACATAGGTATAAGAACAAAAACATAAATGGTACATAACAAAAGTAACAGAGCGGAGGGTGTCAAATAATTTCTTTGAGACCTCTCCATGGCTCTAGCGGACCTCACTTTATTCCCCGCATGTGTTAAGGCTACAATGCTAGTACTCTCTTAACTATTTAAGAGTTCCCCGCCTCAACTACTAGTAGACAGGAGGGCAACGTACATATTTGTTATACATATTAAATGCCACTGGTAATGACGTATATAAATCAATGGATGAATAGGGGGTTTCCAGTCTCCTATTCTCAATCTCAGGCTTCAGGGGTCGGCCAAACTAGCCTTTATCAATGTCAGGGAATCCCCAATTCACGGCCAGACCTCATGATCCCAAACCTGACTCTGTGTTGTCAGCGAAGTCTAGGCTATTCTCATCTAATAGTCCAGGTAGGCAATAAGGTGACCCTTCAGCGCATTCTTTGTTCCATCGGAAGTCCCAGAGTATTGTATGATCTTTTTTGATGTTCTGGACTCCATCTTGTCTGTGTGCGTCGAAAGCTCGGGCCTTCCTTATCCTCCTGTGGCACGATTGTCGGGTAGCCTTCTCCCAGTACTTGGGAGGGTTCCTCAGGGGCAGTGTACGTTGTGGCAGTGCCATCTGCCCTGAAGACCTTTAAAGTGCGAACCTCGTGTGTTTGCGATACAACTGAGTGCATAGAAGTGAGAAAGCTTTGCGCTTTTTGGTGACCTCAACCGAGTAGTCCCCGAATAAAAGGATCCTCATCCCCGTAGAATAACAGGTTCCTTGCTTCATTTGAAAGCTCTAAAAATGGCTTCTTTGTCAGTATAATCGAGGTAGCGCATTATGACCTGCCTCGGTCTGGCTGGCAGTCTGTGGCGGGCAGATCTGGACCCACTCTGTTCGCGGATTCAACTTTGCAATTGCGCAAAATGCCCAGCACACATGGTAGTTCTAGTTTGCAGATTTTAATTATATCCCCTGGAGGGGGATGCAATCCCACCACTCTCAGATTATTGCGTTGAGACCTATATTTTGGGTCTTCCAATCTATCCCCATAGCTGTTTGTTATCTGCAAGAGTGTTTTGTAGTTTGTGCAGTATCGATTCTGTGGTGTCTTCCACTATTTAAATCCTTCTTTCTGCTGCTTCTATATGGGTGCCATGTTGTTGTAGAGTATGCTGTAGCTGCTGCATGGCATTTGTGATAGAGTTGGCTAAAGTCTCTTGCAGATCAGATGCAAGATGGGAAGCTATCTCTAAGGCAAGTTTCTTGTAATCTAAGTGGTTTATCCTCATATCCCGATGTTGAAACTCTGATGGGTCTACCACCTTTTCTGGTAGTTCAGGCATTTCTGCAAGTTCTTCCCCCTCCTGTGGGCTTGGCGCCATGCTGGAAAGTTCAGCGTCATCAAGTGTTAGTGGGGATGCCGATTTACTCTTGGTTTTCTTGCCCATGTTCAAAATGTAAAGGTCCATGCACCGTCTCAGACTCCTAGGCAGGTCTCCTGTGTTTGCAGGCGTTCTTTTAAGAATGAACACGGGTAATCTGGCATGTGATATGGATGCATAGTCGAGGAGCTCTCGCACTCTGCTGCCTCACTTGTCGGTGCCGTAACCGGAAGTCAGCAATAATTTAATATGCTGAATAAAAGAGGAGATCAGAAAAACACTTGTTCATTAGGTGATTGGCAGTCCATTTACATAAGCGAATAGCCGTGAACGTGCATTCGTACTAAAGTTAATAAATTAGAGTTTTTATTGAAAATTAATCAGGGAGTGTGTATCAACTCAAGCAGCTGCTTCTGCTCTATAATAAGCTGCCTGCAGATTGCATTGCATTTTGTGGTGACAGGTTCTCTTTAAAAATGAACTAAAACCCAGATCATATTAGCATACACATGGAAAATCAGAAATGTAAAATGCTAAGGGTACTTTCACACTGGCGTTAAAGTTTTCCGGTATTGAGTCCGTCCTAATGCATTCTGAATGGAGAGCAATCCGTTCAGTATGCATCAGGATGTCTTCAGTTCAGTCACTTTTATGGTATCTAAGTAATAAAATATTGAGGCACTCAGAATTGAAAGTTTTTGCAATTCAAGTATGTATCTGTAAAGAATAAATCAAGGCAACTGGACGTACAGTAGATTTCTTGAAAACGTTTCACTTGTTCTTCCAACGAGCTTTCTCAATTCTGAGCGATTGTACAAAAATTCTGGGAATAAATATGTAACTGAATCCACATCTGGTAATTATACCTAGCATTGGGTCAAAGGTGTTGATTCCATTATCCTAATTGGAGTCAGTAGGTGATAAAGACCGCCACATACAATGCTGTCTTGACACCTTTTTCTGGGAAGTCTTTATCACCTACTGACTCCAATTAGGATAATGGAATCAACACCTTTGACCCAATGCTAGGTATAATTACCAGATGTGGATTCAGTTACATATTTATTCCCAGAATTTTTGTACAGTCACTCAGAATTGAAAAAGCTCGTTGGAAGAACGAGTGAAACGTTTTCAAGAAATCTACAGTACGTCCAGTTGCCTTGATTTATTCTTTACAGATATATACCATTACCTGGATAAATGAGAACCTTCACAGACAATTCAAGTATGGTTTTATTTCATATTTCCTGCATCATCCATTTGCCCGTGGTATAAATAAATGACAGAATATTTCTGACCAGATGTTTCGGTCACGATGGTCATCAGTGGTCATATTATCTGGAATAATCTTAAATACATGTCTTGATTGGGTTGTTTTTCAGATGGCAGAGCATGAAGTTAAGTATCATAATTATAATAATGGTCTAACTATAAATAATAAATAATCTACAAGTAAAATTTTATATAGTTATAGCAGCAGGGTAAGATGGTGTCCAGAGGTAGATGAATACATATAAATACAAAGAGTCCGTGAAACATGACTTACAAACTGATGGTGGTGGAAAAACATATGTGACACAGATGAGCTGTATTCTACTGTATTTGACACAGACAATATGTCCTTTCATATAGACACATGTTGCAAGCTATTCTTATTAGTGATTCCAGATTTGACGCAGATGAGATATATTCTGCGGTATTTGACACAGATGAGATGACTATGTTATGCACAATCATGTTTCCAAATCAAATCCCCACATAACCATATAATGTTCTCCATGTCCACCATACCCCCTGTCATTTTCTTCCCACGGTACGCATATATCTAGTTCTATGCAATCATGCTCCCTAAACCATTATGTTTTTCCACCACCATTAGTTTGTAAATCATGTTTCACGGACTCTTTGTATTTATATGTATTCATCTACCTCTGGACACCATCTTACCCTGCTGCTATAACTATATCAAATTTTACTTGTAGATTATTTATTATTTATAGTTAGACCATTATTATAATTATGATATTTAACTTCATGCTCTGCCATCTGAAAAATTACACATGTATTTATTATTATTCCAGATAATATGACCACTGATGAAGGTCCATCATGACCGAAACGTCTGGTCAGAAATATTCTATCATTTATTTATATATACCACAGGCAAATGGATGATGCAGAAAATATGAAATAAAACCATACTTTAATTGCAAAAACGTTTAACTCGAGTGCCTCAATATTTCATTACTTGGATAACGGCCTAACAGCCCTTGATTGGCACTGGTGACACCTTTTTGAACTGAGTGCGGTTCCTCACTTTACTACAAACTTTTATGGCATCTGGACGGAGAAAATGCTGCAGCATTTTCTCCGGCCAAAATTCCGGAATGAACACTTCCCGGCATTCATTTCCATTGAAATGTATTAAAGGGACACTGACAGGCCCAATAAGCATATTTAGGTATATAGATCACAGTACAGGTCTTATAAAGTGCATTAAAATCAACTAAGTATCCCCCCTGTCCACCTTATAAATACAGAAAACTGAAGTTTTATAACCTGGTTGAAGAATCTTCAATCTGCCCAAGGGGCGGCCTTTCATCTCCAATTGCGCCCAGCCAGCCGCCCCCAACTGCCGTTTTGAAGCGCTGCCCAGCTCATTAATATTCACTTCGCTGGGCGGCTACTACTGTCCCCGACTTCACAAGATCCGGCGCATGCCCAATACAATCCTAAGGGCATCGGCCTCCGTCTCATGCGCTGAAGATGAGATGGAGGCCGATGCCCATAGGATTGTATTGGGCATGCGCCGGATCTTGTGAAGTCGGGGACAGTAGTAGCCGCCCAGCGAAGTGAATATTGATGAGCTAGGCAGCGCTTCAAAACGGCAGTTGGGGGCGGCTGGCTGGGCGCAAGTGGAGATAAAACGCCGCCCCTCAGGCAGATTGAAGACGCTTCAACCAGGTTATAAAACTTCAGTTTTCTGTATTTATAAGGTGGACAGGGGGATACTTAAATGATTTTAATACACTTTATAAGTACCAAGTGTTCCAGAAAAATGGATCCAGTTTCCTGTTCTGCGCAGACCTTTAAAAACCATGAACAAATAAATACCTGATACGTTTTTCCAAATGACACCGATCTGGTATTTCAATGCATTTGTCAGATGGATCCGCATCCGGAAACAAATGGTATCCGTTTGCACACGGATTTCCAGTTCCGGCAACTGAACTGCCTGCCGGATTCCTCCAAAGCTAGTGTGAAAGTACCCTAACAGATTCCAACAAGGCAATCAGGAAACAAAATATCTACACCAACTCTGCATTAAATCGAAACAGGCGTCTTGGCATGCACATCCCAGTTATGTCGCAGCAGAAAGCAAGACTATAACCATACAGCAAAACAATTAATAATAAAGTGCCTAGAATTACTCCAGTTCTAGGAGTTTTTCAGGATGGAAAAAGGTTTTCCAGGAGTAAAATATTGATGTCTTTCTAGGCCAGTGACGTTACGTTCGGTCACATGGCCTACACGCAGTTCAGTCCCATTCGAGTGAATGCTGCAATACCTGGAACAGCGGCTATACAATGTATGATGCTATGCTTGGTTTTCTGCAAGGCCTCAGCACTCACCGAAAAGCTGCAGCTTCATCAAAAAGACGATTGTGGGAGGTGTCAGGTGTTGCACCCCCACTGATCAGACCTTGATATTTTATTGCTGGAAAACCCCTTTCAATATTGATGACCTATCCCCAGCAGAGGTCATCAATATCTTATTGGTAGAGGCTCAATCACATTTAAGCGAAAGGGATTGGACTGCAATACTAAAGCACAACTGCTGAATAACGTACAGTAATGTACTTGGTATATTATGAAGAGGCTGCATAGCTCATTCAAGCACTCCCCTTCCAATAGCAGATTGGTGGAGGTGCCAGGAGTCAGACCACACCGATCAGACATTGTTGACCTATACCGAGTAGTCATGAATATGCAAGTTCTAGTAAACCCCTTTAAAATGGATTTGTGTTGAACTCAAACTTTTACAAAATCCCAATGCAATGATGCAACACTCCAGCAAACTCAATAACTGCTACCTTACCTCATTTATATATTATACAGAATATAATACTTACTGCATAGTCAAAACCACACATTACTAGCACATATACTTCATGACCCAATTATTTCTATTTGACGTTCCATTTTATTACTCTAGACACCTGCTTAGAGTGTAACAAAAAATAAATAAATAAAATGTATAGTATCTAACAGCAGTGGAATTATTAAAGGGAGTCTTTCACCTAATCTGAGCGTTTTATACCGCTCAGATCAGGTTATAGACTCTTTAACCCTCATTACGATCATACCTGTCTCTTATGTGTCCCTCGCCCAGATAATGAAAATAACACTTTTTAAACTTATGCAAATTACCTTCTGAAGGTGCCCAGGGGCGGCGTTACTGGGCGATGTGCCCAGAAAAACACACCTCCAGCCGGCGGACGTCACGAGCGGCACTAGAGGACGGCGGGCTGGGAACTGGCCCGCACCTGCGCACTGCTCTGCCCATTATGGGCAGATGAACTGCTTTTCATATTGCGCATGCGTCGGCCAACTAAAGACAGCCGGCCGGCGCATGCGCAATATGAAAGGATGTTCCTCTGCCCATAATATTCATCTCCATTATCGATTTAGGCAAACTTGTGTGAAAACGTAAGTGACCATCTTTGGCCTTAAAGAGCAACTTTTTTCAGGCATATTGCAAGAGTCATCCTTAGGCTACTTTCATAGGTCCGTTCGTGAGCTCCGTTTGAAGGAGCTCACGAGCGGACCCGAACGCCTCCGTCCAGCCCTGATGCAGTCTGAATGGAGCGGATCCGCTCAGACTGCATCAGTCTGGCGGCGTTCAGCCTCCGCTCCGCTCGCCTCCGCACGGACAGGCGGACAGCTGAACGCTGCTTGCAGCGTTCAGCTTTCCGCCAGGCCGTGCGGAGGCGAGCGGATCCGTTCAGACTTACAATGTAAGTCAATGGGAACGGATCCGCTTGAAGATGTCACCATATGGCTCAATCTTCAAGCGGATCCGTCCCCCATTGACTTTCAATGTAAAGTCTGAACGGATCCGCTCAGGCTACTTTCGCACTTAGAATTTTTTCTAAGTTATTAATGCAGATGGATCCGTACTGAACGGAGCCTCCGTCTGCATTAATATGATCGGATCCGTTCAGAACGGATCCGATCGAACGCCAGTGTGAAAGTAGCCTTATTTGTCAACTATTTGCAGGATGTTCATTTGCCTCGTGTTGTGCAATTTTGTCCCTCATTTTTGATAAATTATGCAACAGAGGCCTCTATGGGAGCTGTCAATGTGTATGAGAACACAGCCTTACATATCAAGTGGGGAGAAATAGCCCTCAGCCAAACAGTTACCTCACTTGTATGGGAAATCTTAGGGCATGTTCACAGGACATAAAATGAACATTAAAAATGTGCTGAGGAATTTGTCACAAAACAACACCTTGCGTAGAGTTAGATGCATATAGGGAAGCCAACAGTTTGTATGCTTTCTTCTGAGAACTTTAGTACTGCTCACACTCCAGAAAGGTACTTTGGTTAAAGGATTTCCTATTAAACTGGGATTAGAATGCTGGGCTTACTTGTCTGAGGCCATTGGAAGCAGTGATTGACTGAATACAGACTGTACAATATCCACTATGTAAATATTGGATAATACACAGCCTGTGGCTTTTGCTGTATAGTAAAGTAAGAGTGCTTGAAATGTTTTTTCAAACTAGTAAGGATGCACTGGCTTCTGTGTTGAGATCATTAACACTTTTACTAATTACCTTCCAATTTGGTGATTACCAATTATTTATTCCAACAAAGAAGCCAGTGCACCTTCTTTTTGGGGTTTTGCATATAAGTATACCTAAAACACCAAAATATTTTTCAGAACTTGTGAACATCATACTTGAGGCTTTTCTTGGGACATGAAATATTAAAACAAGCTCAAAATGTTAAAATAATAAGGCTTGTCAATATATTGACCTTGAAGATACCTCATTACTCCCTAGAACACAATGGGTGTGATTGACTGTTCTGGTAGCATTAAACGGAGTCTGTCACGAGCGACCTTCATTCCCAGCAGTTTGCATTGCTGTGGCTCACCCAATCAAAACACTGTTTTTCTTTTCTTGATGAGACTCCATTACAGAGTTATCAGTTTTTCTTAATATGCAAATTAGGACTTTGGTGCATTGAGGGCATCCCCACCAAATAACCTGTCAATAGGTTTTTATTTAAAATGTCTTATTTTGCTTCTATAGCTCTTATACAGATCTGTGCTCCTCCATGATAACAGACAACCCTGTATAGCACGATCCTGTGGTCAACTCCTACAGGCTGCCAGCTCTGCAATTGCTCTCCCTAATCCTCCAGACTGACAGACTGAAGGGGAAGGTGGGGGGGGGGTGTCTGCTTTAGATGATCATAACACTGGTTTGATAGCAGCTAGAGATATGGGCTATAGTGTTTGAAAGCTGAAATTCCAAGCTTTCAGTTAATACCAGAGAGCGCATTGCACCCGCACTGAATCCGGACCCATTCTTTTCTATAGGGACTGTGCAGATGAGGTGATTTTCACGCATCACTTGTGCGTTGCGTGCAAATCGCAGCATGCTCCTCTTTGTGCGTTTTCCACGCAACTCAGGCCCTATAGAAGTGAATGGGGCTGCGTGAAAATCGCAAGCATTCGCAAGCAAGTGCGGATGAGGTGCGATTTTCACGCACAGTTGCTAGGAGACGATCAGGATGGGGAAATAGCATTCTTAATACAGAATGAATAGTACAATGGAGCTAGAGGGTTTACATTTTTTTTTACTCACCTTAATCCACTTGTTCGCACAGCCCGGCTCTTCTGTCTTCTTCTTTGCTGTGCACAGGAAAAGTACCTGTGGTGACGTCACTACGCTCATCACATGATCCATCACCCTGTTAAAAGATCATGTGATTGACCATGTGATTAGCACAGTGTGGCGAAACCAACCTCGCCACAGTGTTTTGGAGGGGGCTGTTTACCAGCCTCCTGCCCTGGGATTATGGTCCCTTAAGTTATTGGGTCTTAAGGCACTTGGGACGGAGCCCTCTGTCCCTGGATTGCATCCTTTGCCTTACTTGCTTGGATGAAGCATATGGTGAGAACAATAGATAGCGGCCATTTTAGCTCACAGACACTGTTCTGACTTTTCAACACGGTGCTATCTTGCCTGTATTTGGTGCACAGAGACATCATTCAGTAGTTATAAACTACCAAACAGGGGACACATTTATTAGTGACTATTTTCGGTATAACTTGTATATTTTCAGTGTAACTGTATCTTCCAAACTACTGAACAGATGTGGGTGAATTTTGGACATGTGGTTCACCCAGATCCCCCGGTTCCGAGGATATATTGGTTATGGGGTTATTGCATGTTTTGGGGTTCCTGTGATATGTTTTATAAAACTGTATTTCTATGCCTTTGATAATTATATTCGCCCTTGTGTTCAAATAATCATCATCGGCAGAGGGGAGGATTTTGTGTGGGTGTGTTTCTATTGTCCCATTGTGTGTTTAAATGGTGATGTCTGTCCTGTTGTCTCCACATGTGTATTGGTGATCTCCCCTTTGTCCTGAGAGATAATTGGATTGCCCTCGGTTGTCTCCCAGGCAGAGAGGAGGAAACCATGATGCATTGTGGGGATGTGTTGTATCTGTTCTGTATTTGCAAAACTGTAATAAAAACCAGGCTGGGTGTGCCAGACCACTGGCTGACCCTCAAGACAGAGCCTTGTCTCGTTATTGGGGGGATTCCCTGTATGCTGTTGCAGACTGATTGCCAGGAGTGTAAGCTGACTGATACGCTTTTCCTGTTCGTCTGCTGTCAGCTATTTGTGAGGTTCCAGTTTGGAGTGCTATTTTGTATCCAGTTCGGGAGGTTGGTGTTCTGCAGTAGCTGTGCCTGTCTCTCGGAAAGGGGCATATCGCCTAAACGGATTTTAACCCCTTGTCTGCTGAAACGGTCCGTTACACACAGTGACGTCATTAAAGGTCCTTTTCCTGTGCACAGCAAAGATGAAGACAGAAGAGAAGCCGGGCTGCATGAACAAGTGGATTAAGGAGAGTTAAATTATTATATTTTTTTTTTAACCCCTCCAGCCATATTGTACTAAGCATTCTGTATTAAGAATTCTATTAGTTTCCCTTATAACCATGTTAGAAGGGAAAATAATACAATCTACGCAACACCTAACCAAAATCTGAACTTCTGTGAAGTTCGGGTACCAAACATGCCGATTTTTCTCATGCGCGTGCAAGACACATTGCACTCGTGCGGAAAAATTGCGCATTTTGCTGCGACGCACTCGCATTTTATCTGGGCCAAAAACATGACGCCCGTGTGAAAGAGGCCTAACAGTGATATCTCCTGTTTAACTTGGACTTTGCTGTCATTTTGGTCTTGTATAAAAGCGTGGAATGCCAGCTTTCAAAGAAGACCATGCTTCTAGCTGCTACCATTCAGGAGATATCAGCAGCTAAAAAAAAGTTGGACAGAGCAGAGCCTTTAGGTGTAACGGCAATTCCCCCAATGCTCCTAAAATCTCATTTGCATATATTAAACATTTTTCTTAGCACTGTGGGCACATATGAACATGGGAACTGACGCAGATACCTTCAGCACATCAACCAGTTTCATAAGTATAAATTTACTGACAGATGCCCTTTAACCCCTTAAGGACACATGACGTACTGGTACGGCATGTTTCCCGAGTCCTTAACCAGCTCAGCTCCCCTAGCTTAAACCCCCTTAATGACCAGACCACTTTTTACAATTCTGCACTACACTACTTTCACCGTTTATTACTCGGTCATACAACTTACCACCCAAATGAATTTTACCTCCTTTTATTCTAACTAATAGAGCTTTCATTTGGTGGTATTTCATTGCTGCTGACGTTTTTACTTTTTGGGATATTAATCGAAATTTACCGAAAGTTTTGAAAAGAAAAATGAAATTTTTCACTTTCGGTTGCAATTTTTTTTTTTTAAACTACATTTCTTTATAAATTTTTCTCTAAATTTATTGTTCTACATGTCTTTAGTAAAACAAGAAAAAAAATGCAATAAGAGTATATTTAATGGGTGAGAGAAATATCTCTAAAAGTCAACTTTTCCCATTTTTTTAAAACAAAGTTGTAATTATAGAGAGATATTTCTCTCACCCAGAATGGTCATATGTAAAAAGATACCCCAAAACACATTGCCCTACTTCTTCTGAGTACGGCGATACCAGATGTGTGTCACTTTTTTGCAGCCTAGGTGCGCAAAGGGGCCAAAATTCCTTTTAGGGGGGCATTTTTAAACATTTGGATTCCAGACTTCATCTCCCGCTTTAGGGCCCCTAAAATGCCAGGGCAGTATAAATACCCCACATGTGACCCCATTTTGGAAAGAAGACACCCCAAGGTATTCCGTGAGGGGCATGGCGAGTTCTTTTTTCTTTTGGCACAAGTTAGCAGAAATAGATATTTATTTATTTTTTTCTCACAAAGTCTCCCTTTCTGCTAACTTGTGACCAAAAATTCAATCTTACATGGACTCACTATGCCCCTCAGCGAATACCTTGGGGTGTCTTATTTCCGAAATTGGGGGTCATTTGTGGGGTATTTATACTGCCCTAACATTTTAGGGGCCCCTAAAGCTTGAGAAGAAGTCTGGAATATAAATGTCTAAAAATGTTTACGCATTTGGATTCCGTCAGGTGTATGGTGAGTTCATGTGAGATTTTATTTTTTGTCACAAGTTAGTGGAATATGAGACTTTGTAAGAAAAAAATAAAAAACTCGCCATGCCCCTCAAAAGTGATCTTTTTATAGCGCCGCAGCGATTTTACGGTGTTTTTGCAGTGATCAGAAAAAAAACAAATTCTGTCACTGCAGTGAGGCAGACTGAATGCAAGTGTGCGCACAAGATCAGGCCTGATCGGGCGAACACTGCGTTTTTTGTAGAGAACAAGTCCTATTTTTGTCCACAATTGCGGACAACAAAAGGCATTTTCTATATAGTTCTGGCAATGTGCGGATCCGCAAAATGCGGAAAGCACATTGCCGGTGTCAGTGTTTTGCGGATCCGCAAAACACATACGGACGTCTGAATGGAGCCTTACAGGGGGGTGATCAATGACAGGGGGGTTATCAGCGAGTCTATATGGGGTGATCAGGGGTTAATGAGTGACAGGGGGGTGTAGTGTACTGGTGTTTGGTGCTACTTTACAGAGTCTGCCTGAGTCCTCTGGTGGTCGATCCAAGCAAAAGGAACCACCAGAGGACCAGGTAGCAAGTATATTAGATGCTGTTATAAAAACAGCATCTAATATACCATTTAGGGGTTTAAAAAAAAAATTGCATCTACAGCCTGCCAGCGAATAATCGCCGCTGGCAGGCTGTAGAGCCACTCGTTTACCTGTCGATCCTGCGGGCGGTGCGGCAGGCGGGATCGCGATCCCCCGTCCGCCTCCTCTTGAATAATCATTGGTGGCCAGTGGTTATACCAGAGTGTCAGCACATTGCTGACACTCTGGTATAAACGGCTGACATCTGTGCTCCGATGTCAGCCGTTTAACCCTTTCCATACCGCGGTCTGTATGGACCGCGGTATGGAAGAGCAGAGGTTAACATTCGGGAGCTCCCTCCCATCGGGGGGTTGCTGTTCCTTTGCAGCCTCCAGACAGGATGGGGTCACAGAGGGAGGGAGCCCCCCTCCTTACCCGTCTGCGCAGTTGTGGCCACAACTGAGCAGACGGGGAAGGTTCCCATGGCAACCATGGACAGCATTCTGCTGTCCATGGTGCTGAACAGATCTGTGCTAAGGCATAGATCTGTTCAAAGTGTAAGTAAAATATAGTCCAATACTCTATAATACAGTACACTACACTATATACAGGGAAAATAATACAGTGAATAGACTGTCACCTGGCAACCATGCATGAAAATCGCACCGCATCCACACTTGCTTGCGGATGCTATGCGATTTTCACGCACCCCATTCACTTCTATGGGGCCTGCGTCGCGTGAAAATCGCACAATATAGAGCATGCTGCGATTTTCACTCAACGCACAAGTGATGTGTGAAAATCACCGCTCATGTGCACAGCCCCATAGAAATAAATGGGTCAGGATTCAGTGTGGGTGCAATACGTTCACCTCACGCATTGCACCCGCACGGAAAACTCGCCCGTGTGAAAGGGGCCTTAGACTATGGAGACACTAAAACACATTTTGTGTTTCAATAATGAAATCATTGTATAAAACGTACATAAATATGCAAATTGTATACATATTAGGTATCGCCGCGTCCGTGACAACCTGCTCTAAAAAATTGCCACATGATCTAACCTGTCAGATGAATGTTGTAAATAACACAAAAAGAAACAGTGCCAAAAAAACTATTTCTTGTTACCTTGCCGCACAAAAAGTGTAATTATAGAGCAACCAAAAATCATATGTACCTTAAACTAGTACCAACAATACTGCCACCCTATCCTATAGTTTCTAAAATGGGGTCACTTTTTGGAGTTTGCAGAGGGGATCAGACCCCCAAAAGTTAGTCATAAATAAAGTGACATAAAAAAAAAAGTTTTTAATAAAATTAATAAAGTAAAAAAGTAAAAAAAAAGCCCCTTTCCTCTTATGTTATAATAATAAAAAACAATAAATAAATAAATAACACACATTAGGTATCGCCGCATCCGTAATGACCGGCTCTATAAAAATATCACATGATCCCCCCTGTCTGATAAACCCCATAAAAAATAAAAACAGTGTTAAAAAATGCCATTTTTGTGACCTTACATCACAAAAAGTGCAACACCAAGCGATCAAAAAGGCGTATGCCACCTAAAATGGTATCATCAAAACAGTCACCTCATCCCGCAAAAAAATGAGCCCCTACCTAAGACAATCGCCCAAAAAAAACGAGATTTTTGTATAACTTACCAGTAAAATATCTTTCTCGCTCTTTCCTTGGGGGACACAGAAGACCTTGGGTATAGCTCATCTCCCTAGGAGGCGTGACACTAAGTGAAAACTGTTAAGCCCCTCCTCCACAGCTATACCCTCAGCCTGGAGAGAGAGACTGCCAGTTGCGTGTCCAAGCAGTGAGAAAAGGCAAAGACCAACAAGGAACCAAAAAGCCAACTACCCAACGGGTAACAAAAACTCGGAAAACGCACAGAGAAAAAAACAATGAATGGGTGGGTGCTGTGTCCCCCAAGGAAAGAGCGAGAAAGAGATTTTACTGGTAAGTTATACAAAAATCTCGTTTTCTCGCCCAGTTTCCTTGGGGGACACAGAAGACCTTGGGACGTTCAAAAGCAGTCCAAAAGGGGGAGGGACCACAGCACCAAGGTGAAGCACCCGAAAGGCATCAATGAACCGCCGCCTGTAAACCCAGGCGGGGTAAGGCAGCATCCGCCAAAGTCAGAGCATGCACCCTGTAGAAACTCAGTAAGGCGTGCAAGGCAGACCCGTGGCCACCGTGCCCAAATGCACAGCCGAAGCCCAATGCCTCCAGCCCAGGAGGCACCGACCGCTCTGGTGAAAGGAACGGTGACACCAACGACAGAATCCTGCCCTAGGTGCGGTAACCTCAGCAATAGCCAATCTGATCAAGCGGAGGAAAACCACCCTGGAGTCTGTCAACCCTATGCACAGACCTCCTGGAAACCCAAGAGGCCGAACGTCTGCAAGAGTCGGAGATCTCCAAGTAAAAACGGCAAGGCCCAAACAACGACCAAATAGGTGAGGTGTTGAAGCGAAAGGCAAACACCACCTTCAGAAGGAAGGAAGAAACGGGATGCAGAAACAGCCCTGACCTGGAAAAGACAGAAAGCTCGTAACAACAAAAAAGGCCAATCTGGCACCCGTCAGAGACACGACCGATACGGAACACGACCGTACAGGACAGAAGGGATAGAGAGAACTCCTGTAACGGCTCCAAGGAAGATTGGAGCGCCGAGAGCTCAGAATACAGTCCCCAGGGCGGTACCGAAGGACAGTACAGAGGAACCAAAGAGCCACTCCGAGGAAGAAGGACTTGGCAGGCCAGAGGGCCGGGAACGCTGGAAGAGGAAGAACAGCGCCGACACTTGACACCTCAAGGAAAAGACAGAACCATGGGGAAAGAACTTCAGTGTGGGGAATGCACAGCTTCCCACAGAACCCCAGTCAAAAAAAAAAAAAAAAAAAAAAAAAAAACCTAAGTCTTACGACAGATCCTGGACGAAACACAGCCAGGAGCGGACAGTCGCCTGGCAAGCAGGCGAAAACCCAATGTGATCAGGCGCAGACCAGTAACACGGGCAGAAGGGTCGACAAAACTAGCCCCGTCGGCCCTCAAACAACGTTGTCCCGTATCCACCCGAGTGGAGGAGCAGAGGACAGAGGGAAAGAACCCAAAGGATCCACCAGACGCCAGGGGAAGGCAGGCTAAAGTCCATGCCGATGCAACCACGTTGTACAGTCCCGGTGAGGGAGACCAAAGGACAACCTGGACCGAGGTAGTCCCCCCAAGACATCGAGAAGGTAAGTCTACATCAGGACCATCGTCTTAGAACGGGCCACGCAATCTGCCCTCAGTGGGGGGACAGAACGCGGTAGACTCGGTAAATAGGCACACAGCTAATACAGCCAGCGTGAACAAGGGAGACGGTACGAGGCCAAAAGGAACACCGGAACCATCCACATGAACAAACATGCTCTCCCCAGAGGGGAGGACCGTGAAAATACAGCCTCCGAAGGCTGGCGAGAAGCCACATCGGAGTGATTCGTATAGAGCGGGAGCCGAACAAAGCCGGCGAGATAAGGCCGTCGAGACAGAGGCCGACAACACACCCTCCAACCGAAAGGAGGAGTGGGCAACAGGGAAGCCATAGGACAGCTCAAAAGCAGAATCCGCTACACTGTGAGACGCCCAGTCCACCGTCTCGCAGAAGGCGGTAATCCAGCACCCAAGAGAAGTCGGGTGACCTTCCCGAGAAGAGCAGCCCGAACCCGGTAGCAGATCAGACAGGAGCGTAGAGGCGCCAAGAGGAAGGACTCATACCACACTGCATCCGAAGAGGAGGAAATTGCAGCAGGCAAGGGAACCACAGTCCTGCCAGAGTCAACGAAGAATTCGAGAGGCGCCGCAGACAACAGCACTCTCGACCATGTGACCACTAGCGCAGGGAAGTAATGCCGCAGAAGGACGCATGGGCATGCATCTAGGACCCACGAACACTCCCTGTCAGCTCGGTGCAGCAGAGAGCAAAAGAGCCTGTCCGGTCAGGAGGACAGAATGAACTCCCTAGGGACGAGTGCAAGGCTGGCGGCAAGCATCGTCTCCCAAGAAACAAAGGTATGCCGCAGGAAGCAGGTGAGGCATACGTACGAGCAGCCCCGTAAGCAGCGAGAAGGCCAACCCACCTAGAAAAAAAAAAGGGGGGGGGGGGGGGGCTCGTCCCAGAGTGCCCCAGCATGTACGGAATTGCAAAGTGCAACCTGAAAGGGAGTTATGCACAAACCTAGCATAGCATGCGAAGGAACGCAATCAGCCCACCCCGAAAGGGGGGAAATTGTACCTGGCCAACAGCAGACGGCAAGAGTGCAAAGACCCGTCCCAAAAGGGAGTGATGCCTAAGGCCATACCTACTTCAGAGAAGCAGGACATTACCCTATATTCCAGCAGGAACGCAGGAGGCCCACCTAGCGAAAGGGGAACATGCACAGGGATATCCTAGCATTAAATGAGTGTGCAATAATACACCCAACACTGAACTCAGCGAGAGTGCAACTACTCTGCCAATGAAGGGGGACATGTACAAGTCCAGCACAGCCATACAAGGACAGCCGTGAATCTCATGAGCGTGCCAAATTCTGCCCTTGAAGTGAGAGGTGGTCATGCACAAGGCCAGCACCGTATCCAATGGAAGTGCAAGCGTCCCACCCATGTTAGAGGGCCATTCTCCTGGCCAGCAATGTATCCGGTGAGAGTGTAGCACAACGCCCAGAAAAAGGGAGGGTAAAGCACATGGCCAGCATCTCATCCAGGGAGAGTGCGAGCACACCGCCATGCATGGGAGTCATACACATTGCCAGCAATGTACTGGCAAGAGACAAACACAGTCACTAAGGATGCGTGCATGTCGCCTGAGGAAGGAAGGCATGCCCCGGGCTGGCAGAGAATCCAGCAAGAGTGCGTACACCGCCTACGGAAGAGGGGCCATGCATATGGCCGACAGCGGATCCAGCGAGAGCGCAAGCACCCTGCCATGTATGGGATACATGCACGTGGCCAGCAACGTACCTGCGAGGAAACAACCAACGACAGAGGGAAGTATGTATGCTGCCTGAGGGAAGGAGGCATACCTAAGGCCGGCAGGGAATCCAACAAGGGTGCAGCATACCGCCTAAGAAATGGCCGGCAGCGAAACCAGTGAGTGCAGCATAAGAACATAGTACATCATAGCACATCAGCGAGTGCGCAGCATTCCACCAATGGAAGGGGGACGTGCACATATCCAAAACCGTATCCGGCGAGAGTGCAGTATTCCGCCTAAAAAAGGGGGTCATGCACATGATCGGCAACAGATCCAGTGAGAGTGCCGCGTTCCGCCCAGGAGGGGGGTCACGCACATGGCCGGCAGCGAATCCAGTGAGTGCTGCGTTCCGCCCAGGAAGGGGGTCCCGCACAGGGCCGGCAGCAAAACCAGAGAGTGCAGCGTTCCGCTTATGGAAGGGAGTCGTGCACATGGCCAGCACCGTATCCGGTGAAGGTGCAGTATTCCGCCTAAGAAGGGGGTTATGCACATGGCCAGCCAGGGGGAGTGCAGTAGCCCGCCTAGGAAGGGGGGGAATGCACATGGCAGGCACCATAACCGGAGAGACGATGAATGCTGCCTACAGAAGGTCCGAATGCACTTGGCCAGCGCCGTATCCTGGAAGAGGCAAGAAAAAAACCACCTAAAAGGGGAAATGCCCTAGCAGCGACGCAGGCTGGGAGCGCAACACCATGCCGCCTGTGGAAAGAGGACATGCAGACATGCAGCATTACTGATGAGGCTGCAGCGTCCTGCGCAGCCCAATAGAAATCATGATCAATTATTAATTATTTTATCATTATAAAACTTTTTTTTTTTTTTTTTTTTTTTTTTTAATCTAATTTAAAACCCAGCCTCTGAGGCTAAAGGGGAGCCACTATATAGGGGCCCTGAGAAGACCAGGAGAAAAAAAGGAGGGCTAACTATACAGACCCACTTGTGGGAGCCGGCCTGTACCCAAAGGGTTAACAGGGATCCGGCCTGGAGGGCGGCGTGCGATCCCCTGGGGGCGGAGGAACCTCCAGGCGGGAAAAAATCGCGCCTGGAGAAGTTCCCGCCCCCTCCACCAGAGACCGGAAAATTGCGGCCTAGTAGGCCGCAAAGCCGGGGGCTAAAGTTGCGGCGTCCGGCCCGTCATACCGCCGGGACCTGAGGCGGAATGGCGGTTCAAACCGGCCGCGGGAGCCCACCCCGCAGGCCGGTCGGGATTGCGGCCCAGCAGGCCCGAAGCCTGGGACCAACTAGCGGAGCCCCGCCGACCGGCACCTGCTGGGGCATAGTCAAGCCCAATGCGGGCCGCGGGAGCCCACCCCGCCGGCCGAAAGAGAGGGGGGCGCGGAGTGCAGTTCTGCCGGCCGCGGGAGCCCACCCCGCCGCCAGAAGAGACAGGAGGGCCGGAATGGCGGCTCGCTGGCCGCGGGGGCCCCTCCGCCGGCCGGAAGATACAGGGGCCCGGAGTGGCGGTTCTGCCGGCCGCGGGAGCCACCCGGCCGGCCGGAATAGACAGGGGCCAAAATGCGGTTTTGCCGGCCGCGGGAGCCCACCCCGCCGCCAGAAAAGACAGGAGGGCCGGAATGGCGGCTCGCTGGCCGCGGGAGCCCACCCCGCCGGCCGGAAGAGTAAGGGGTCCTCCTTACTCCACTGCAGCGTCCTGCCCCTCCGGTAAGCCCAATGTGATCAGGCGAAATGGGGGGGAAGCCCAGATGCCAGGGGGGGACCCAGAGACGGAGAGCTCAGGATATAGTCCCCTCACTAGCAGCATGTCCCATGAGGCCAGGAGAAAAGAGGAGCAGATTGCCGCACAGCGGCACCCCAGGGGCCAGCCTATGTCCAGCAGGGGAAGGGTCCAGAGGCCCAGTATGGGGGTCAGGCACGCAGGAGACCATTGGGTGGGGGACGTAGGGCTGGAGAAGCCACTCTCTTACCACAGCCGTCTTCACCCTCGGTCCATTCCAGCAGGGTCGCCCCTTCAGCTACTGGCACCGTAGTGGCAGGACGCTGGAAGAGGGGCTTGGCGTGCGGGCGACCCTTGTGCTGGCGGGATGCAGGGGAGCTGGGCTGCCCTGGTCCACCTTGCCTTCTGTGGGGGAGGCAGCAGTGCGGTGACCGGCACTGGCGCAGCTCAACCCCGGGAGAACAGAGAGGTCTAGTGCGTCTCTGTTGTCCCTGATGATCTGGAACAAAAAGAAAGAAAAAAGTAAAAATCTAAAAATTTAAACAAGGAGAAAAGAGCCCTGCAGAGCAGGGAGTGTCTTGCCTCCTTGGACACTAAGCAAAAACTGGCAGTCTCTCTCTCCAGGCTGAGGGTATAGCTGTGGAGGAGGGGCTTAACAGTTTTCACTTAGTGTCACGCCTCCTAGGGAGATGAGCTATACCCAAGGTCTTCTGTGTCCCCCAAGGAAACTGGGCGAGAAATTAAAAAAAAACTATAGCTCTCAGAACATGCAGACACTAATAAACAAAACGGCTATTATTGTGCTAAAGTGAAAGACATTAAAAAAAAAAAAACATACATATTAGGCATCGCCATGTCTGTAACAACCAGCTCTATAAAAATATTACCTGAGATAACCACTCAGGTGAACACCGTAAGGTGTATAAAAAAAAAAAAAAAAAAAAAAAGCTATTTTTGTCACATTACATCACAAAAATTGCAACAGCAAGTGATCAAAAAGGCGTATGCCCCCCAAGATAGTACCAGACCGTCACCTGATCCTGCAAAAAAGAAAATCGGTCAAAAAAATAAAAGCTATGGCTCTCAGACTATGGAGACACTAAAATATGGTTATTTTTTTGCTTCAAAACTGCTATTGTTGTGCTAAAGTGGAAAAAAAGAAAGTATAACTATTAGGTATCCCCATGTCGGTAACAAACAGCTCTAAAAAAATATCACATGACCTAACCACTCAGGTGAACACAGAAAAAAATAATAATTTTTTAGTCATATTACATCACTAAAATTGCAAAAGCAAGTGATCAAAAAGGCTTAGGCCCCCTAAAATAGTACCAATCAGACTGTCACCTCATCCCACAAAAAATAGACCCTACTCGAGAGATAGTAAAAAAATAAAAAAAGCTATGGCTCTCAGACTATGAGACACTAAATTATTATTTCGGTTTTAAAAATGCTATTGTGTAAAACTCAAATAAATAAGAAAAAAGTAGACACATTAGGTATTGCCACGTGAGTAACGATCGGCTGTATAAAAAAAAAAAGTCACATGACCTAATCCCGCTGTAAAAATAATAAATAAAAACTGTGCCTAAACATCCATTTTTTTTGTTACCTTGCCTCACAAAAAACGCAATATAGAGCAATAAAAAAAAAAATCATATGTACCCCAAATTAGTACCAATAAAACTGGCACCTTATCCCATAGTTTCTAAAATGTGGTCACTTTTTTTGAGTTTCTACTGTAGAGGTGCATCAAGGGGGGGCTTCAAATGGGACATGGCATCTAAAAACCAGTTCAGCTAAATTTGCCTTCCAAAAACCATATGGCGTTCCTATCCTTCTGCGTCCTGCCGTGTGCCTGTACAAAAGTTTACGATCACATGTGGGGTGTTTCTGTAAACCGCAGAATCAAGGTACTAAATATTGAGTTTTATTTGGCTGTTAACCCTTGCTTTGCTACTAAAAAAAAAATGGATTAAAATGTAAAAGCTGTCAAAGTGAAATTCTGAAATTTCATCTCCATTTCCCATCAATTCTTGTGGAACAGCTAAAGGGTTAACAAAGTTTGTAAAATCAGTTTTGTATACCTTGAGGGATGTAGTTTCTAAAATGGGGTCATTTTTGGGTGGTTTCTATTATGTAAGCCTCACAAAGTGACTTCAGACCTGAACTGGTCCTTAAAAAGTGGGTTTTGTAAATTTTCCGAAAAATTTCAAGATTTGCTTCCATACTTCTAATCCCTCTAACGTCCCCAAAAAATGGAATGTCATTTTCAAAATGATCCAAAACATGAAGTAGACATGTGGGGAATGTACAGTAATTACTATTTTTGAAGGTATTACTATCTATTATAAAAGTAGAGAAATTGAAATTTGCTAATTTTTATTTATTTATTTTTTTTACTTATTTTTACCACTGTCATGAAGTACAATATGTGACGAGAAAATCTCAGAATGGCTTGTATAAGTAAAAGCGTTTTAGTTATCTCCACATAAAGTGACACATCAGATTTGAAAAAAAATGGCCTGAGCAGGAAGGTGAATACAGGCCCGGGGTTGAAGGGGTTAAGCATTGGATGTCAGGGGGTTATGACCAATAAACTAAGATTCAACAGAAGGACCAAAACAGTTGGGGCAGGGAAACTGTGAGGAATCCAAAGTTTATTATTATGATATTTTAGTCTAAATTTAAACATTTTTCTTATCCCTGGAAAACCTGTTTAAAATGTAAGCTTTCCTGACATGCCATTTTAATAACTACTTATTTCACATGAATAACAGTACTTATAGCACTTTAAGAAAGAATGCCCATCTATACTTCATGTATTCCTCCTAAAAAATTAAGACTACATTGTAAACTAGGCGTCACCCTTCCACTTGTGGATACGGTGTGTTCTTACATGGTCTAGAACTATTAGGACTGACTCAACAGTGGTGTATATGGACAACACATGGGTGGACTGACCATAGACCGTACAAGGACATTTCCTGGTGGGATGATGCCCAGAGGGTTGCCCAAGTCTCCTCTTGGGATAAAGAGCTGATGCTCAGCATTAATTTAAAAGGAATCTGTTAGCTCTGAAACACCCCAAACTAGAGTAAGTGGTGTATAGTTTAAGTAACATCAAGTCCGGTTATATAATTTTTATCTTCATGCTCACTTGAATTCCGACACTGTGTTCCAGCAGAACAAACCTGCAGTAAAATGCACTGAGAGGACTCCTGAGCTCTTGAACATAATAGAGAGGAGTCATCTCAATGCAATTTACTGTTGGTTTGTTGGAGCACAGCATTGGTATGCAAAGTAAGTATGAAAATAAAAATTAAACGGTCTCAGCATCACTTACACCTTAGGCTACTTTCACATTAGCGTTCGGGGCTCCGCTTGAGAGTTCCGTTTGAAGGCTCTCATAAGCGGCCCCGAACAGATCAGTCCAGCCCTAATGCATTCTGAGCGGATCCGCATCCAGTCTAGCACAGTCTGTCCTCCGCTCCACTCAGCAGGCGGACACCCGAACGCTGGTGTCCACCTGGTCGTGCGGAGGCAAACTGATCCGTCCAGAGTTACAATGAAAGTCAATGGGGGCGGATCCGTTCGAAGGTGACACAATATGGTGCATTTTTCATACGGATCCGCCCCCCATTGACTTTCAATGTAAAGTCTGGATGGATCCGTCTGAATACAAAGTGTACTTAGACTTTTTTAGTAAAATATAATGCAGACTGTTCCCTCTTAACGGATACCATCGTTTGCATTATAGGAGCGGATCCGTCTGTACAAATACCAGACGGATCCGCTCCGAACGCAAGTGTGAAAGTAGCCTTACACTACACCCCGCTTACTCTAGTTTGGAGAGCCATTCCAGCAAAATATGCCCTCCAAAAACCTTATGTCGCTGCTGTCCTTCCGAGCCTTGCCATGTGCCCATTCAGGAGTATTTATGTAAACTGCAGAATCAGGGTAATAAAACCCTTGCTGTGTTTCAGGAAAAAATGGATTGAAATGAAAAACTTGCAAAAAAAATAAAAATTAAAAAAAAGGGGAAAGTCTGCCTCCATTTTCCTTTAAATGTTGTGAAACATTTAAAGGGTTAACAAAGTTTGTAAATCGGTTTTGAATAACTTGAGAGGTGTAGTTTCTAAAAGTGGGTCATCTATGGGTGGTTTCTACTACGTAAGCCCCACAACGTGACTGGAAATAGTTAAACATTTGACAAATCACTTCTAAAATTCTAAGCCTTCTAACTTTCTATAAAAATAAAATGACGGCAAACAAAATAGACATATGGGGAATGTTAATTATTTTAGGTGTCACTATCCGTCTTAAAATTTTCTGTCAATTATGGAATTTTTTTTAAGTAAATTTAAGACGTATGGACTCAAATTTACCTTTAATATAAAGTTCATTGTTTTTTGTTTTTTTTTCATGACACAATCTCACAATTGCTTGGATAAATAAAATCATTCCAAAGTTATTACCAGTGATGTCTCAGATTTACAAAAATAGGCTCTGTCAGGAAGGTGAAAAATGGTTGTGTCCTGAAGGGGTTAATGATCATCACTTGCCGTGTTACAAAAGACTTCTATATAAATTCTTTAAAAAAAAATAAAAAAAGTTTCATACTGTGATGTGGGCAGCAGTATTTGGTTTTGCAGGGGAGGTATCTTGTTCTACACTATGGTATTGTTGGTCCAGCCTACTTCTGTTATTTCGCCCCGTCAATTTGAAACCTTTAAGTTCCCACCCCTGGGATAACCCATTGACTAGAAGAGGAATTATAGAATCCAGTTGTCAATTTCTTTACCCACTTCCAAAAACGGTAGCAGAGGAATGGCACAATGCACAGTTCTAAGGAAAGACACTGCAGGAGTTGCCCTGGATTTTATACATTCCGTATCCCTGGCTGATCACCTGTTACAGTGTAGCTCCAGCACAGGAAGTTGGGAGCAGTCCTGCAGTTACCTGTTCTGTCCACTACACAGTGGATGGAGCTTTGAGGACTGGAGCTGGTGCTACAAAAACACTGATGATCAGTGAGGGTGCGAGGTGTCATCTGCCTGCCAGGGGATCAGGGGAGCCACGGCCGGCCTGGGAGATGCGGTCGACACATGGACTGTTTCCTGGGCCGGTCATGTTCAAGTGCAGGAACCCTTAGGTTGTATTATATCACTGTTAGGGTCCATTCACATGTCCGTAGTGTATTGCAAATAGCGGATCCACATACACCTGGCTGGTACTCCCAAAGAAATGCCCATTAAGAATAGGACACGTTATATTTTTTCCGTAACCGGAATCTGTGGGGGGGGGGGACACACATTCCGGAAATGCGAAGAGAGCACACTGTGTGCTGTCCGCATACATTCCTGCCCCATAGAGAATGAATTGCGGAACGGGTGCGGACACATTCACAGATATGTAAATGGACCCTTAATGTAAGACTAAAACCTTGGAAAAACCAACTGCCAAATGGATAACCAATCGATTGTCTATGTACAATTTTCAACATACAAGCACATTCCTTAACTCTGGTAGCACAACAGGGGGCTAATCTGACAGGAAAGCTAATACGGCATTTATCTTGCATTCATTTCTATACTACAGAAAACATCAGACCCAGCCCTGCAAAACCAAAGTCAACTGCTTTAATACTGAGAAAGCCAATGTCTAAAGTCAGAATGACTTTTATATGTAGTAGAATTTTAAACGGGCACATAAATAAAAAATAAATAAAAAAAGTTGGTAGAAATGCAAATTTTGTACATTTAGAGCCTGTCCCTAGGTCAGAAAATACGAAAATATATTAGCACAACTAGAAGACTGCTACAGCCATCATTCACAGGGGGGGATGTGAAGAAGGCTTGAGGGATAGTCTTTGGGGGAAACCTGAAGGAGCAAAATGAACAGAAATAAAAGTAATTTTCCACGGTGCTTTCAGTCAACATTTTCACAGGGTTAAACTTTGACACATTATGCCATTTAATACACTTGGTAAGGATGTCCAATATTGACAAGATTTAAAGGTATAATTTGCATATGTATCAAATCGTTGTTGTTTTTTTACACAATAAAAGCACACAGAGCTATGGGGACTGGGTATTGTGGATGTGCTGGCGGCCATCTAGCAACCCATGTCCTCAGCTCTATACCTAAAATCTTGGTGACAGGTTCCCTTTAATTTATGTAGCTGAACGGCAGTAGAAAACAAAAGAGAAAAAGCAAAGCTGTTGCATCTGAAATTAACAAAATACCTAGGACCACTTTACAAAATACAGCACTCCTCTACCTACCTGTGCTTGAATTTCATCTCCAACTTTAGGCCACGATTCCCCCCTCAGCCCTGTTCAGGCTGTTCTGCTAACACGCCTTTTATTGTCTTGGTCTAAGAGAATAAAAGCGAAATCAACAACACAATGCAAGCAAAGTTTTTGCCAAAAGAGAAATGTTGTTTAAAAACTGCAAACGATACACAGAAAACACCATCTATAACAATTTCAATGACAGCCGTAGCTGTACGTACAGTTAGAAGAAAAAGTAGGTGTTCCCTTTGTAATCACCTGATTTCTGCATTTATAATTAAAATAATACGGTCTTATTACCCAAGTCTCAATTATAGACAGACACCAAATAAACTAATACCACACAAACAGTTGTACAGTTCACGCCCATTATTAACTCTTACATTCACTACGATGAAACTGTATATTGCTGGTGTAGAGCTAAGCATACGGAGCGGGCTCAGACGCCAAGTCCAGTGCCATATGCTGCCAGTGTCTAAAACAGTTGGCACTCTGTCATAATAGTAATGGAAATAACGTTGATTCCGAACATTTAAACGCCATGTACACCTTTGGCGGCAATTTTATAAATATTGTTGCAAAAAAAATGTTTTTTTCAATTTTTAAAAAAATAAAAAATATGGAATCTTTTTGGGGTACATAGCTGAGATGATGAAGTAGCAGCCTATGGATTTTCTGTCTTTTTAGTAATTTGGGGAGCAGACAGACTTCATATCTCTGCTTTCTGACATTATAAAATATAAAACATTAAAAGCTCAATCCTTATCTCACCGATAAGGTTTATTAGAGGACCAGCAGAAAGTGAAAGTACCATTCGCAGTGAGAAAAACAGTTAATCCTATGTGACAGAATGGCTCAATATTTTTTTTATAAAAGAAAAATTTGAAAATATGATTTTTAGCCAAAAATGAGTAAAACGCAATCAAACAAAAATTGCCTCTGAAGGTGTATATAGCGGTTAATGTTTTTCAAAACTTTTGTACTTATGAACTATCCTCTAAAATAAAAAATAAAAAAATGAATTTCCTTTGTGTGCACCCCATAAAATTTTTTTATACAGAGTGATCAAACAGTGAGTGAAATCATTTCTAGATCCTCTTTAGCATCAATAACAGTCACTGAATATTCCCAGTACCTACAAATAACATTTGCAAACCATTAGGAGGAATTATGGCCCATTCAACCTGGTAGGGGAGATACCAGGATCACTGAGGTGGTTTTGTGTCTTCCAGGGCTATTAGCCTCTTGGCCAAGATCAAATGAAGTACCTGTTCTAATCAGTGGTTCGGACTTGACCACTGAGATGGAGCAGATCTCCAAACCCAGAGTGAAAGCTTTTGGTGTATACAAGTTCAACTGAAGGCTACCTGTTAGTTGACACGGATCATTCGGACCAAAGCTACGGCCTGAGATGTTTGAAAAACCGAGGTGTAGAAGTGCCAGAGGAGGGGTGATCCTGGAGTGCCTGAACTCACTGGCGGAAGGGGTCGAAGACCACTGAGTGATGGTACATTTGCATGCATCTCACTTTCTTACATTAGGAGCACACATCTCTCTTTGCCTGGCCCTTCGATGGGGCAATATGATGAATTTTTATAATTGTGGCTGAACAACGTGTGTACACTTTCCATGTTTGTCTGTTACCCTCTGAGATATATGTAGAGTGGCCATTAGTTTTCTCAGCCGCCAGAAAACCCTTTGGCTTCCCGCTCTGGTGGGGAGCAAGACCTCGACTAAGGCTGTTGGCAGACACTTGGGGTGGCAAGTCAAGCGGAAGCCAAAGCAGGCTCTTCCTTAGCTTCGGCTGACCACTTGTACACGACTCTTGCAGAATCTTCTAGCTGAGGGATGGGGAATGGTTTATAGCGGCCCTTCTCTTACAGAGAGGGCCTGCAATAGACCGTATCCTTGTGCCCGTTCTCATGCACATGAAGTGAAGGAAGTTTTTTTCATAGCTCCAATGCACTTTAATAGAAGTAACTAAAACAGCGGTATGCTGGTGGTGGTTGGTGCTTTAAGGGACAACCCCTTGAAGGTCAGGACGCCAATTTTGCTATTCCAGAACACAAATGTAGGACTGCAGGTATTATTTTAGTAATCAAGTATTCTACCGATGAATCCAACGATTAATCGCATAATCTGGTAAGAATCAGTCCCCAAGCACCATCACCCTGTGCTGTCAGTTCCCCTACACCTGCCATAATCAAGCTAGAATGGAGTTGTTAGGAGATTTGTGACGTCAGTGGTCACATGCTCCTTAAGTCACAGCAAATACAGAATTACCTCCATTTTCCCACTCAATTCTAGCCTGCACAGTACAGACCAGAGGTGGAGGACCTCCTTTTAACAACTGTGCATGTTACATTGCTGACTACAGAGGAGAAACGCCTGCTAACGCCGCCATTCTAGCCTGCTCTGTACTGAACAGGTCCCTCCCACAGATGTACACCCCATGAAGCAAGCTCCCAGACTATGCCAAGTGCCCCCTCCCCTCACAGGAACGCACCCCATGACACCCTCACCGATATACACCACATTGGCCCTGTTCACCCAGATCTGTACTGTAAGGCCTCTTAATTGTGCCATTTTCCACCACCCAGATATGCCTGAACTCAATGAAACTCCTCCCCCACACACAGACATGAACCCCACTGCCGCTGAGTGCTGCACATGCCGCCCCTCCCCAGACCTGTACGCTCATGACCCGCCAAGAGTTTCATATGCAGTGCTGCCCCTCACCTGCCCCCATGAGGCTTCACTCACCGCTTAGTGGTCACGTATAAACGAATCCTCGATGCAAAACATTTTCTTTTTTATGTCAATTTACTCAAGTAATCGTTTCTGCCCTACAAAAAGCCGGAATTAGACTTACCGGTAATTCAATTTCCACGAGATCACCACGACGGCTACAAGGAGATTGACCCCTGACCTCTGTAGGGGCAGGAACAGAGAGAGGGTTTAAATCCCCCCCTCCCACCACCAGCACCAGTGTGTCCAAAATTACAGAGACAGAAAAAAGTGGTGAGAACAAAACATAATAAACCAAGAGGGTATTCCTTCATAACCTCCCAGGTAACGCAAAAGAAGGGTAGGGAATATATGTGCCGTCGTGGTGATCTCGTGGAAATTGAATTACCGGTAAGTCTAATTCCGGCTTTCCACTTCATCACCACGACGGCTACAAGGAGATATAAAAAATTATAGCTTAGGGGGGGGACGACCACCTGAAGGACTTTTCGTCCAAAAGACAAGTCTGAGCTAGATAGGTCTAACCTATAGTGTTTTGTAAAGGTGTGGATGTTAGACCACGTAGCGGCTTTACAAATGTCTTCAAGGGAAGCTCCGGCCCGTTCTGCCTGGGAGGAGGACATAGCCCGGGTAGAGTGAGCTCTTAAATTTGAGGGGCAAGACAGGTCTTGGGACTCGTAAGAAATGGAAATGGAGTCTTTTATCCACCGTGCTAGAGAGGATCTGGAGGCTTTTAGACCCTTATTCTTCCCCGAGAAGAGGACAAACAGGTTATTGGATCTACGGAAACCTTTTGACACTTCAAGATACCGTAAGACAGAGCGTCTTACGTCTAGAGAGTGGAAGTTAGATTCCCTATCGTTAGAGGGATTATTGCAAAAGGAGGGTAAGACTATCTCCTGGTTACGGTGGAAATCCGATACTACCTTAGGCAAGAAACCCGGATCCAATTTAAGAATAATCCTATCATCGGTGATACGGAGATAGGGTTCCTGTATCGATAATGCTTGGATCTCGCCTGTCCTTCTTGCGGACGTGATGGCCACCAAGAAAGCAGTTTTAAACGACAGATGTTTGATGGAACAATCAAATAGGGGTTCAAATGGAGCGAGAGTTAAGCCAGTGAGTACCACGTTAAGGTCCCAGCTGGGGATCCTAGATTTTAGAGAGGGGCGTAGACGGGAGGCAGCTTTCATGAATCTCCTGATCCAGTGATGACTGGCTATATCTCGATCAAAGAAGCAGGCTAGTGCCGAGACCTGTACCTTTAGGGTAGAGGGTCTGAGACCTAGTTCAAGTCCCTGCTGGAGGAAGTCCAAGATCTTCAAGAAATTGGGCGGCTCTAAGTTTGGGGCCGGGTTCCCCATCCATGTACAGAATCTCTTCCAAATTTTTAGATAAATTGAGAAGGTAACTTTCTTCCTACTCGCTTTAAGGGTAGTTATCACTTGGTCCGAAAGCCCCTGTGACCTCAACTTCTGGACCTCAGGATCCAAGCTGACAACTTGAGGAAGCTTGGGTTTGGGTGTAGTATTGGGCCTTGGTGAAGCAGGTCCCTCCTGGCAGGAAGAGGCCATGGGTCCTCTACTGATAGATTCCTTAGAGCAGGGAACCAGCTCCTCTTCGGCCAATAGGGAGCTATCAGGATTAGTGTCGTATCTTCTAGGTAGAGTTTCTGGATTATCCTGGGAAGTAGAGGCAATGGTGGGAACGCATAACTGAGATCCCAGTCCCAACTAATTGTGAGCGCATCCAACGCCCAGGGATTGTCCCGTGGGTTTAACGAACAGAACGTCGGTACCTTTGCGTTTCTTTTGGATGCGAACAGATCCACCTGTGGAGTGCCCCATCTTTCTGCCAGTAGCTGGAACACTTCTGGATTCAAGGACCATTCTGTCTGGTCTATCGACTGGCGACTGAGATAGTCCGCTTCCACGTTCAGTATCCCTTTTAAGTGGATTGCGGAGATGGAATTCACGTGGGATTCTGCCCAGTTGAAAATCTTCTTTGTAATAGACATCAGTTTCTCCGATCTCGTGCCTCCCTGGTGAGATAGGTACGCCACCGTCGTCGTGTTGTCTGAAAGAATCTTTACGTGTTGACCCCTCAGAAGTATCTCTGCGGTTTTCAGGGCTTTCCAGACTGCTTCTAGTTCCCTGAAATTGGAGGACTGAGAGCGGATAGTTGGGGTCCAGGAACCTTGAAACCAACGGTCTCCCACTGTCGCTCCCCATCCTTTCTCGCTTGCGTCTGTAAGCACCTGAATGTAGGGGATTTTCTCCCAAACGACCCCCAAGGACAGATTGCTTGTGTTTTTCCACCAATCTAGGGAGGTTTTTACTGCCAGAGGGATCAGGACCTTCTGATCCAAGGAGGCCTGCTGTCTGTTCCAAGCTCTGAGGATCCACGACTGGAGGGATCTGAAGTGGGACTGGCTCCATGGGACGGACGTGATGCAGGACGAGAGAAGACCCAGGAGGCTCATAGCTTCTCTTATAGGACAGGACCTCCTGTGCTGGAATCGTCGGACCTTTAATTGAAGGTTTCTGACCTTGTCTGGCGGAAGGAAGGTATGTTGTGTTCGGGAATCCAGGATAACACCCAGGAACTGGATAGTGCTGGAGGGCACCAGGTTTGATTTCTTCAAGTTCACCAACCAACCCAGATCCTGAACGAGAGACAGAAAGGTTTGTAGGTCTGTTCTGAGTTCTTTCTCTGAATTGCCAATTAGGAGGAAATCGTCCAGGTACGGTATGATCACCAGTCCTTTGTGTCTCAAGAAGGCCATCATCTCGACTACCAGCTTTGTAAACACTCTGGGTGCAGATGATATCCCAAAGGGAAGGGCCGTAAACTGGTAGTGACGGGTTACCCTCTTGTGGTCCTGGATGGCGAACCTCAAGAACCTTTGTGACTCTGGATGAATTGGGACGTGATAGTATGCGTCCTGAAGGTCTACTGAGCACATCAGGGCATTCCTCTTTATCAACGGAATCAGGGATTTCAGGGATTCCATCCTGAACTTTCGATAGATGACAAATTTGTTCAGGGCTTTCAGATTTATGATTGTACGGAAAGAGCCTTCTTTTTTCTCTACCAAAAACAGGTTTGAATAGAAACCTTGTTTTTGCTGTGTTGGCGGGACTTGTACTATTACGTCCGTTGCCAGAAGGCTTTGAATTCCTTCCAGAATCTTTCCGCGTACTTTGGGGGAATGTGGGTTGGTAACAATGAAGCGGTTTGGGGGAGATGAAGAGAGTTCGATCCGGTACCCGGATCTTATGATGTCCCGGACCCAAGGGTTCGGGGTAATGGACTCCCAAGGAGTCAGAAAATTCTTCAATCTCCCCCCCACTCTGACGTCATTGTTTATCCGAGGGTTTACTCTGGGAGGAGGAGGGGTTATTCCTACCCCTGCCCCCTTTGGGGTAACTCCAGCGTCCTGACTTCCCTTTACCCTTAAAGGGATTGTTCTGGCTAGTGGGGGCCCGAAAGGGATATTTCCTTTTGTAGGGTCTCTCTTCTGGGAATCCCTTTTTCTTGTCAGCCGCTTTCTCCAGGATACGGTCTAGGACAGGGCCAAAGACGTATTCCCCTGAGAACGGGATGGAGCAAAGCTTCATCTTTGATGTGTTGTCGCCCGACCAGCTTTTCATCCATAGGGCGCGACGGGCCGCATTGGAGAGTCCCGCGTCCTTTGCAGCGAATCTGACCGATTCCGCTGAGGCGTCAGCCATAAATGCTGTGGCGGATTTTAACAGGGGGAGGGATCTCAAGATCTCATCCCTAGGAGTATTATCTCTGATACGAGATTCCAGTTCCTCTAGCCACAGTTTCATGGATCTTGCAACTGAGGTAGCTGCGATGTTTGTTTTTAAGATAAGCATCGCTGCTTCCCATGATTTTTTTAAGAGGCTATCTGCCTTCCTGTCCATGGGATCACGCAGTTGAGAGGTGTCTTCAAAGGGCAAGGCAGTCTTTTTATTGACCTTTGCGACCTGAATATCGATTTTCGGTGTTTCACTGAAGATTTTAACTTCGTCCGTGTCAAACAACAGCCGGTTTTTAAAGGACCTGGACACCCCCAACCTCTTTTCTGGGTTGGACCACTCGTCCAGCACCATATCCCGTATGTTTTCATTGATTGGGAACACCCGGGTTTTTTTAACCCTGAGTCTCCCAAACATCTCATCCTGGACTGAGTGTGCTTTAGGGGTTTCTTCGACCCCCATAGTGGCCCGGACTACCCTTAGCAGGTCTGGCATCTCGTCCAAGGAGAAGCAGAATCTTTGATCTGATTCTGAAGTCTCAAGATCAGAGGAGACCGCCTCGTCCTCCCGCGTTCTGGAGGACGAGGCCTCCTCCTCTATAATCTCTGGATCAGATAGGGAAGGGGAAGGGCCCCTATGTCTTTTTGAAGGGGGTGCATCCCTAGATAGAGGCATCTGGGATAAGGAGGTTTTAACTTCCTCATGGATCATGGACCTTAGATCTTTAAGGAAAGAAGGCTGTTCCTCGGCGATCACATTAGATATGCAGTCCTTACAAAGCTTTTTACGGTAGTCGTCCGGTAGCCGTTTGAGGCAGGACACACATTTGGACTGTTTTTTGATCTTTTTCTGAGCCTCCTTAGTGACCTGGGGAGAACAACCCTTATTAGCTATGGTAAGTACACATGCTAACAGCAGGCCCCAAGCCAGAGATGTGGAGGAGGAGGAACAAGCAACCTGGTACAGTGTATAGACAAGTAACAGGGTAAAGGAAGAAGCGCTTCCCCACAGGGGACTTACTACAGGCGGCACAGAAGGGTCTCCAGGGGAGCGGGGTTCAGCCGACATGACTGCACGCTGGCTCCGATGTACGCCGGTACACTGAGACATTCGGCGCTGCTGCGCGCGAAAATTTGACTCGGAGACGCTTCTGAATGACGTCACTTCCCCCGGCACCCGGAAGTGACGACGGCCGTTATCCTGAAGCGCTTAGGCGCGCACCCGGCGATAGCCAAACAGGCCCGGCGGGAGGTCGCGACCGGGAGCAGGCTCACATATAATAATGGAGCGAGGCCTCCCTCCTTCGCCCCTGCCCAGCGTTAGTACGAAGACCGCAGGAGGGCAGGGGGAACACCCGGTAGGTGTCAGGAAGTTCCGCTTTCATCTTCATCTCCCCGCAGGGAGACTCTCTCTGCCCCTGTCCTCTGTAGGGACAGGAAACACTGGTGCTGGTGGTGGGAGGGGGGGATTTAAACCCTCTCTCTGTTCCTGCCCCTACAGAGGTCAGGGGTCAATCTCCTTGTAGCCGTCGTGGTGATGAAGTGGAAATCATCATCATTTTTCAATCATTCTTTTAGTTGATTTACTTGTGTGGTTTGGGTCGGTGTCTTGCTGCAACACCCGGTATTTCTTCAGCTTGAGGTCATGGAATTCTGCCCTTATAATCTCATGTAAAATGTTTTAATAAACATCAGAATTCATTAAGCCCCTAATAATCACAAGGCCCCGACACGGCAAAGCAGGCCCAAAACATGATTCACCTTCCAGCGTGTTCCATGCCAGTCTTGATAGGCCATGTGCTGCTGAGGGACGCATTTATGTATGATGGGGTGCAGGTAGTCATAAATTAAATGTAGATTTATGCCGTAAAAGATAAATGTGCCAGGCCCAATGGACCCAACTACACCCCCCCCCCCTTTGGAAACTGGCGAGGGTGGCATAAAAATGCCAATTGTGACGAAATCTAGTCACAAAAGGTTTAAGTGTTTTAAAGCCAAAACAAGAATATATAGGGAATATAAAATGGTGTGTGTGTTTCCTTACCTTGTGCTTGGGGCACCGCACAGAAAAGTTTTCTTCATTTAGTAAACATTCTGCAACCAAAACAAAAATATTAGATTTTTTTTTTTTAAAAGCAGCCGATGAAAGCCACTGCGTGGTTTGCTGCTTTGACACACAATATACCTGCAACAGCTAAATGTACCATTATGCGATGTTGGCTTCTTCTGCAGGAGAAGCTATGAGATCAATTAGAAATGCAGTCTGCTTCACTTCTTTTGCCATCAAGATGAGCATCCAAAGCTGGTACGTTCCAGCTCCACCTCCTTGTGAGCCTCCAGAAAATTATCCTGTGATCTTTTAACTGCATTTTTTGCTGCAAATTTCACACTGCAAAATTGCAAGTTTGGCTGCACTTAAAGAGAACCTTTCAACAGTTCTGAGAGACCAATACCTGGCACTGTAGGGCATGATTAGGAGAAGTGATATCGCTATTATTGTTTTCAGATACGCTGCTCCATTGCAGTGCTGTGCGCCTGTTCTCTTTTTGCCACCCTGTATGCTAATTAACAGCATCAATACAGGGAGGAGGAGACGGCTGAGTGTCTCAGGAGACCGTGAGCTGTCCAATCACATCGGACCACGTCACAGTCAGGAAGAAGGTGGGCTGTTTTTTTCTCTATGGATGAGAAACACTGCCATCTCATCCTCCCTGTACTGATGTTAGCGATTAGCATACAGGGCGCCAAAACATAACCGGGGGCATAGCGGCGCAACGGAGCAGCGTATCTGAAAAAAATATCAATATCATATCTCCTAAACATGCCCTACAGTGCCAGGTATTAATATTGTAATCTCAGAACCGGTGAAAGGTCCTCTTTGAGAAAACTACAGCAAAAATGCAAAATCTTCACGTAAAATACTATCTCTGATGAAACCCCAAGGCAGGGAACACTGCATAGGTATTTTTTTTTTAGGGATTTGCAAGGACCTCATGAATCATCATGCAATGTGCTCTTCCTCCTCCATTTCTCTGGCACAGAAGCAAATTCAGTTTCATGCATATGAATATAGATATCTGATTTTACCTAATTTCAAAGCAAGCCAGTGCCAATGACCCCCATAAGTGTTTACCACCTTTGGTAAAAAGGTCTACTATATAACAAAAAACACTGCATCATGTCTAATATTATGAAGGTATGGTGATTACATTACTGTACATTACATGGAGTGTTAGATTATATATAGCTCATATACTGTACATTTATAGAATGCTAAAATGTCTTGCTGTCCTTTTAAATGGGTTTTCCAAATTCTAAAACATGCCCCTCACGGATCAAAACATCTGATGACGAAGGGAGCAGCCAACAGCAGGCTGCGACGGGGACAAGCCTCCCTACCATCACCCGCAATGCTGGAAGGCTCATCCCTGTCTCAGGTGATGCTAGCTTCTCTCATAGAATCTGATACATTAGCACTGAAGTCTACGGATATTGAACCATGTTCCTATGGAGCCCAGCCACAGGCAGGCTCTCCATAGGAACTAATGTGCAGCATCTTGTGTCACTCAGGAGGACTGAGGCTGCTGCAAACAACACCCAGCAAACCCTATGCTTGACCACAGCATCTGAGAGGTTAAAGAGGACCTTTCACCAATTATGACAATGTGAACTAAGTATACAGACATGGAGAGCGGCGCCCGGGGATCTCACTGCACTTACTATTATCCCTGGGCGCCGCTCCGTTCTCCCGCTATGCCCTCCGATATCTTCGGTCACAAAGTTATGGTAGGCAGAGTCTGCCCTTGTTCTGCTGTAGCGCTGGCCAATCGCAGCGCAGAGCTCACAGCCTGGGAGGTTATTTTCTCCCAGGCTGTGAGCTCTGCGCTGCGATTGGCCAGCGCTACAGCAGAACAAGGGCAGACTCCGCCTACCATAACTTTGTGACTGAAATCTCCGCCTACTATAACTTAATGAGCGAAGATACCGGAGGTCATAGCGGGAGAACGGAGCGGCGCCCAGGGATAATAGTAAGTGCAGTGAGATCCCCGGGCGCCGCTCTATATGTCTGTATACTTCGTTCACATTGTAATAATCGGTTTAAAGGTGTGCGGATCGACATTAGTCATGACCGCCCACGCATGCAGCCATAACTGTTTATTCATTGACATGGCTATACAATGCCTAGTTTTATGAGAGATTGCATTATAGCGCTATTTGAGGGTACATTCAAATTATGTTGCAATTTATATACGATACATTGTTTTTACATTGCAAATATAGAAAAAGCGATTTTTGACATTCCTTCGGTTTACTTTATTGTTTACACTGTACATATTTCACACTGAACAACTTGTCAAATGAGTTGTTTGCTTCGGTTACATGGATACCTTATATTACCATTAAGGAATTTAACTTGCATTAGCATACTTCTCTATACTAGTACATTCTGGTCTGTGTCTCCACGGCACAGGCTGTGTTTAGGGCACACTAGCAGGATTACTGAATTTACAGTCCTGTAATCATTTCTAGGTTCTCAGGGCTGACTGCAGAGGGCTACCCGGCCTCAGATTAGATCACAGGGATGCAATCAGAGGGGAAAATCAGATGCTGTGGTCAATCCGGACCACAATATCTGAGTAAACTTTCCCTGGGGTCAGAACGGCTTCCTCGCAAAGAGATTGGGGAATACATTTGTTTATAGTGACAGGCTGGAACCTGAAAGAGGCTACCAGGTATATCATGTGTATATTCCAACATAGGCCAGCAGGTGGCAGTGTTACATTAGAACAGGCATGCTCAACCTGTGGCCCTCCAGCTGTTGAAAAACTACAACTCCCATAATTCCCGGACAGCCTACAGAAGGGCATGGTGGGAGTTGTAGTTTTACAACAGCTGGAGGGCTGCAGGTTGAGCATCCCTGCATTAGAATATACTGAATTTCCCATATACTACTTTATTTACAGTAGTATGTGGGAGAAACAATGTAATGATATCTATCTAAATAATAATAAATAAAATGCTGCAACAGAAAACAAAAATAAAAAGGGTCAATTTGCATTTTATCACCTCCAAAAAAAGTGATAAAAAAGTTACACACTACAAAAAAGGTATCAATAAAAACTACACATCACCCTGCAAAATATGGCGATGCAAACAAAAAATGTTTTTCCAAAGGTTTTTTTTTTAAAGGTTTACCACTTCACATCCGAGCCATTTCCCCCTTCCTGACAGAGCAATTTTTTGCAAATCTGACATGTATCACTTTATGTGGCAATAACTTTAAAACGCTTTTACTTATCCAGGCCATTCTGAGATTGTTTTATCGTCACATATCGTACTTCATAACAGTAGTAAAATTAAGTTAAAAAAAAAAGTCTTTTTTTTTAAAAAAATACCAAATTTACAATTTTTTTAAAAAAATTTGCAAATTTCTATTTCTCTACTTTTATAATAGATAGCAATTACTCCAAAAATAGTTATTACTTTACATTCCCCACATGTCTATAAAACCCACTTTTTAACCCCTTAAGGACTCAGCCCTATTTCACCTTCTGGATTTTTTGCAAATCGGACCTGGTCACTTTAAGTGCTGATAACTTTAAACGCTTCGACTTAACCAGGCCATTCTGAGATTGTATTTTTTTGTCGCATATTGTACTTCATTACACTGGTAAAATAAAGTTAAAAAAAAATCATTTTTATAAAAAAAAAAAAAAATTTAACAAAAATTTGTAAAAAAAAGGTGCAAATTTTCAAGTTTCAATTTCTCTACTTCTATAATACATAGTAATACCTCCAAAAATAGTTATTACTTTACATTTCCCATATGTCTACTTCATGTTTGGATAATTTTGGGAATGATATTTTATTTTTTGGGGATGTTACAAGGCTTAGAAGTTTAGAAGTAAATCTTGAAATTTTTCAGAGATTTTCAAAAACCCAATTTTGAGAGACCAGTTCAGGTCTGAAGTCACTTTGCGAGGCTTACATAATAGAAACCACCCAAAAATGACCACATTATAGAAACTACACCCCTCAAGGTATTGGAAACTGATTTTACAAACTTTGTTAACCCTTTAGGTGTTCCACAAGTTTACAGAAACACCCCATATGTGGTCAAACTACTGTACGGGCACACGGCAGGGCACAGAAGGAAAGGAATGCCATATGGTTTTTGGAAGGCAGATTTTGCATGTCCCATTTGAAGCCACCCTGATGCACCCCTAGAGTAGAAACTACAAAAAAGTGGAGCCATTTTAGAAACTACAGGATAGGGTGGCAGTATTGTTGGTAGTTTAGGGTACATATGATTTTTGGTTGCTCTATATTACACTTTTTGTGAGGCAAGATAACAAGAAATGGCTCTTTTGGCACCGTTTTTATTTTTTTGTTATTTACAACATTCATCTGACAGGTTAGATCATGTGATATTTTTATAGGCCAGGTTGTCACGGATGCGGCGATACCCATTATGTATACTTTATATTTTTTCTTATGTATGTTTTACACAATAATCATCTTTGAAGCAAAAAAAAAAAATCAAACAAATCAAAAAAGAAATCATGTTTTAGTGTTTCCATAGTCTGAGAGCCATAATTTTTTAAGTTTTTGGGAGATTACCTTGAGTAGGGTATGATTTTTCCGGGATGAGACGTTTTATTGGCACTATTTTGGGGTGCGTGTGACTTTTTGATCGCTTGCTATTACACTTTTTGTGATGTAAGGTGACAAAAAATGGTTTATTTAGCAGTTTTTATTTCAAAATTTTTTACAGTGTTCATCTGAGGGGTGAGGTCATGTGATATTTTTATAGAGCTGGTCGATACAGACACCGCAATACCTAATATGTATAAAAAAAAAATTATGTAAGTTTTACACAATATTTTTGAAACAAAAAAAATAAAAAGATCATGTTTTAGTGTCTTCATATTCTTAGAGCCATAGTTTTTTTAGTTTTTGGGCAATCCTCTTAGGTAGGATCTCATTTTTTGCGGGATGAGATGGCAGTTTGAGTGGCACTATTTTGGGGTGCATATGACTTTTTGATCGCTTGCTATTACACTTTTTGTGATGTAAGGTGACAAAAAATGGTTTATTTAGAACAGTTTTTTTTTTTTTACGGTGTTCATCTGAGGGGTAAGGACATGTGATATGTTTATATAGAGCCGGTCGATACGGACGTGGGGATACCCAATATGTATACTTTTACTTTATTTGGGGAAAATATGGGATTACACTTACCGGTAATCGTTTTTCCTTGAGCCTATGACAGCACCCATGGATAGCATCCGCCCCCTTCCTCAGGACAGGAAACAGGAAGCACAGCCTCTTCAAAAGGGAGGTACAACCCCCATCATGCCAGTCCTATTCCAAGAACTAAGGAGACAAAAACGACACCACAAATCTACAACACAACAAACGCTTATATCCGTGTGTAAATAGAAGTACATACAAACACACACGTATATATTTCTCTATATATATTTTCCTTTTTTTTTTTCTTTTTTTTTTTTGGGAGGGAATTAGGTGGGTGCTGTCATAGGCTCAAGGAAAAACGATTACCGGTAAGTGTAATCCCATATTTCCCCCCTCGCCTATGACAGCACCCATGGATATCTAGGCGAGATTTATCTAGGGTGGGACAATTGCTTGGAGGACTTTACGCCCAAACCCTAAACCTTCCTGTGAAGGAAGCTGCAGCCTATAGTGCTTAAAGAAGGTATGAGCAGAACTCCAAGTAGCCGCTCTGCAAATCTGGTCAATAGAAGTGGAAACTCTTTCTGCCCAGGATGTAGACACTGCTCTCGTTGAGTGTGCTCCAAACCCAGCAGGAGGAGGAACCCCTTTAGAGGAATATGCCAGATAGATGGCCTGTTTTATATACCTGGCAATGGACTGAGAGGAAGCAGGGGAGCCCTTCTTCTGTCCCTGAAAGGAAACCACAAGCTTAGAGGACGACCTCCAGTCCTGAGTGGCCGAAAGGTATTGAATTAGACACCTTCTAACATCGAGGCAATGAAATTCCCTCTCCTTCTGATTCTTGGGTGAGGAACAGAAGGAAGGTAAAACTATATCCTGAGACCGGTGAAAGGATGATGAAACCTTTGGAAGGAAGGCAGGGTCAGGAGATAAAATAACCCTATCTTCTAAAATATTAAAGATACGGTTTCCCGATAGAGAAGGCCGAAATCTCACTCACTCTTCTAGCTGAAGTAATGGCTAGCAAGAAAACTAATTTATAGGTTAAGATCTTAATAGGGATGTCCTCAATGGGCTCAAAGGGATCTCCAGTTAAGGCAGACAGGACTAGATTTAAATCCCAGGGGGAACTCTGGATTTCTGGACGGGAGCAAGTCTTGAAATTGTAACTACAAATCTTTTAATCCAGGGGTGGTCTTTTAACTTATACTCAGAGAGCACTTAAGGCAGAGATATGGACCTTTAAAGTACTAGACCTCAGTTTCTTATTCCAGCCTTCCTGGAGGAAGCTCAGGACTAGAGGCAACTCCGGGGGTTCCAAGACATTAACTGGCTTGTTTGCAAATCGAAGGAAGGCCCTCCAAACCCTCAAATAGATCTTAGAGGTAACAGCTTTTCTGCTGGACAAAAGGGTGTCTATCACCTCCCCGGAAAGACCCTTCATTTCTAGGATCTGCCTCTCAACAGCCAGGCTGTCATGTGCAGGCTCTCCAACTGTGGATGAAGTAATGGCCCCTGTACTAGTAGCCCCGGGAAGACGGGAAGTACCCAGGGATCTGCTACAGACATCCTCCTTAGCCAGGAAAACCAGACCCTCCTGGGCCAAAAGGGGGCTATAGTAATTACTAGGGCCTTCTCCTCCCGAATCTTCTTCAGGACTCTCGGGAGTAGCTTTATAGGAGGGAAGGCGTACAGGAGGCCTACTCTCCATGACTGGGCCAATGCGTCCACTGCCGTGGGCCGCTCTAGTGGGGATAGAGAGAAGAACCTTTTCACTTTTCTGTTTTCCCTTGTGGCAAAGAGATCCACCACCGGGAGACCCCAAAGAGCCACAATGTCGCTGAAGACCTGTTGATTTAGGGACCATTCCCCCTGCCGAACACAATGTCTGCTCAGAAAGTCTGCCGTCACATTCTCCCTTCCATTTAAGTGTACTGCCCTGATCGATGGAAGGAAACCCTCTGCTATTTCGAAAATCTCCCTGGTGAGAGACATTAGATCTGGTCCCCCCTTGACGATTGATATGAGCTACTGCCGTCATGTTGTCGGAGTAGATCAAAACATTTCTGCCTTTTAAAAGGTGGAGGCTCTTTTTCAAGGCCATGAGGATCGCTAGAAGTTCCTTGAAGTTGTGAGATTTGGGAACTATCTCCTGATTCCACTGTTCCTGCAGAAGTAGAGAATCTGTGTGAGCTCCCCAACCCCAAGGACTTGCGTCTGTAGTTAGAGAGAGGGGATCCTGCCTTGACCAAGGGACTCCTCTTTGAAGGTTGGAAGGTACCGTCCACCAAACTAGATCTTCTATCGTTTGAGTTGAAAGGGAGAAGAGAGAATCCAAGGATAGGGGATCTTTGTCCCAAACTCCCAGGATCTGCAGCTGAAGTGACCTCGAGTGGAAGTGGGCCCATTCTACCCCCGGGATTGCGGCCGTCATTAGGCCCAGAACTGACATAGCCTCTCTTAGAGAGATGGAACGGCGAGTCACAATGTCCTGAACCCTGGAGACTAGCAGAGAAACCTTCTGTGTTGGAAGAAAACACATTTGCTTCTGGGAGTCCAGGAGCAGCCCCAGAAAGGTGCATATCTGGCTTGGCACGAGATTGGATTTCTGGAGATTTAACTCCCAACCCAACTTCACCAGCACCTCCCTGACCCAGGCAATCCCTTCGATTAATTGACCCGATTCCCGAGAGAGAAGGAGGAAATCGTATAGATAGGGAATGACAATCAGATCCTTCTCCCTCAGATGAGCCATCATCTCTGCTACAATCTTCGTGAAAAGCCTGGGTGCCTGAGACAACCCAAACGGCAGGGCCCGAAACTGTACGTGTAGGAGTCTGTCCGGGAACTGAACTGCTACTCTCAGGTACTTCTGGTGACTGGGATGGATTGGGACGTGGTAATAGGCGTCCCTGGAGGTCCAGGTTCGCCATGTAGCAGCCCAGGAATAAATTTGGGATTATGGAACTGATAGTCTCCATACGAAATCTCTCGTACACCAGGTATTTGTTGAACCGCTTTAGATTTTTTATGGTACGGAAGGTGCCATTCGGCTTCTTTACAAGAAAAAGTGTTGAATAATAGCCCCTCTCCCTCTCTTGAGCTGGAACCTCCTGCAGGACCCTTTTCTTCAGTAAATATGAAATTTCCAGACGCAATGCTTCTAGCTTCTCTAGGCTGGAGCGATAGTCCGTCAAAACGAACCTTTCTGGAGGAGCTCTCAGGAAGTTCAGGCAATAGCCCTGTGAAAAGATTGAAAGGATCCAGGGGCTGTTCGAGATCTTCCGCCATTGCTCTGCGAAGAGGGAGAGACGACCTCCAACCGGGGATCTGGCGTCATTGCGGAGGCTTTTTAGAGGCCTCTCCACCTGAAAAAAGAAAACCTTTGCTTCTTCTGGCCGCATTACCAGACTGCCTGGGAGTTTCTCTTCTCTTGAAGTTAAATCTGGCAGACTGAGAACGAAAGGGCTTCTTAAGAGGCTGCTGATGAATAGAAGGGAAACCCTTTTTTCTGTCAGAAGCCTTTTCCAGCAGATCATCCAATGTGGGCCCGAAAAGAAATTCCCCCTGACAGGGAATAGCACACAATTTCGCCTTTGACCCTGCGTCTCCTTTCCAATCCTTTAGCCAAATCGCCCTACGGGCGGAATTCGAAAGAGCTGCGGCTCTTGCTGACCGCTTCAGGGAGTCCACTGAGGCATCTGCTAAGAAGTCAATGGCACTGTACAGAGTTGGGAATGACGAGAGAAGTTGTTCCACGGGCGCTCCCTTCTTCATCTGTTCCTCCATCTCTTTCAATCAGACCTTTAAAGACCTGGCAACAGAAGTGGCGGCTATAGCGGGCCTGAAAGAGCCAGCCGTCGCCTCCCAGTTCCTCTTTAAATAGACCTCGGCTCTTCTGACCATTGCATCTTTAAGAGTTCCCGAGTCTTCAAACGGGAGGGCTGCTCTCTTAGAAATCTTCGCTACCGGAGCATCCAGCTTATCCAGCTTTGGGGCTCTATCCCAATCAGCTGAGGCTTTGTCCTCAAAGGGATACTTCCTTTTTAAGGCAGAAGGCACAAAAAAAATTCTGTCCGGCCTGCTCCACTCATTCTTAATAACCGAAGTTATGTTTTCATGCACATCAAAACATTTTAGTCTTCTGGGACCTAGGCCCTCGAACATGGAATCCCTCATAGACTGGGGTTCTGCTTGGTCATCAAGCCCCATAGTTGCCCTGACGATCCAGACTAGGGAATTAATGTTCTCTGGGAGGAACAAGGGTCTCCCTGCCAGCTGCTCGTCCTGGGAATGATCCGAGGATGGAAGTTCTCCCTCCTCCTCTAATCCCGATAACAACTCCTGATCACTTGAAGCGGGAATAGAGACAGCAGCGGAAGTTCTACGGCGATCTTCCAGCAGATTACTCAAGGATTCTTTCACTGATTCTTTAACCTCATCCTTGATAATCTTTTTTAGGCTTGATAAGAGAGAGGGGGCCTCATCCTCCAATAATTTGCCCACGCAGGCCTGGCATGCAGGTTTGCCCCAACCGGACGGTAGCTTTCTCTTGCAAATAGCGCAGCCCTGCTCCTTGGACCTTGACCCCCTTCTCTCTTTGGAAGTCTAAACACACAAAACAAAGACAACCATCAGGATCTGAGATAAATGTAAAAGGCAGGGCATTCGCCCCTCTTACCCCCACCGGTACCAAGGATTCGTTGGTGGTTTCAGTGGGTTCTGCGCGCTGTGTGGGCTCCATTTTCTGCCACTGGCTCTCATCCATGGAGATCACTGCAGGCTAAAACACCAGCCTGCAGTGAGAGCTGGCTGGATTTGAACTTGCCGGGCGCGCACCGGCACCCTCCCCTTCCGGTCCAAGGCCACGCCTCCTCCCACTGCTGAAAGCCGGAGGCCAGGACCTACCCGGAAGTAACTGCGCCGCCCCCCGCGCGAACGCCAGCCGAACATACGGCACGGCCGCAGAGGTTCGCCACGCCGGGGATACGGAAAGCAGCCCCGACGGGGGAGTGACCGGACGAGAGGGGAGTCCAAGGGTCCAGACTTCAGCAGCGGCTTCCGAGGAAGACTTACGCCGCTCGGGTAGGCCCTCCTCCCACGGGTATCAACCAAGGGGCTCCCGCAGCTCCGCTCTAACTGCTGTGCATCCACCCTGTCCCTTAGGACAGGAAACAGAACTGGCATGATGGGGGTTGTACCTCCCTTTTGAAGAGGCTGTGCTTCCTGTTTCCTGTCCTGAGGAAGGGGCTGGATGCTATCCATGGGTGCTGTCATAGGCGAGGGGGGAAATGAAGTTTTTGTTTATTTTTACGTGAAACTGAATTTTTTTGGGGGGGAAACTTTATTTAAAAAAACTTTTTTTCACTTTCCTTTTTGTCCTACTTTGGGGCTTGAACTTTTGGGGGTATATTCCTTTACAATGCATTCCAATACTTCTGCATTGGAATGCATTGGCTGTATGCCATTGGGTTCCCCCCCACAGCCCCAATGGCACGCCGCCCGCACAATAAAAAGCCGCAAACCGCAGGTCTGAATTGACCTGCGAATTGCGGCGATCACCAACACGGGGGGTCACGGGACCCCCCCGGGGAAATTAGCTGAGGTGCCTGCTCAATGGTTTGAGCAGGCACCTCGCTCCGATCACCGCCCTCTGGTGGTGATCGGAACTATAGATGACGTACCGATATGTCATGGGTCCTTAAAGGGGTTATCCGAGTTAGGCTACTTTCACACTAGCGTTCTGCTTTCCGCTCGTGAGCTCCGTTTGTGCATGCGCAGACCGGAAGGATGGATCCGTCTATCTGCTTGCCATGTGGATGGACGGATCCCTCTGGCAGTCTTTTTCACAGTTTCCATGGTCTGCTCATGCGCAGACCGGAAGGACGGATCCGTCCTTCAGTTGTTTTGAAACGCCGGATCCGCAAGGCAGCTCCGTCGTCAGAGCTGCGTGCCTGCTGGATCCGCCGATCAGTGTGACAACGGACAGCATTTGTAGACGGATCCAGGTGCGGATCAGTCTAAAAATAAATTGCAATAACGGATCCGTCCAGCGGCACGGGCAAATAGCGGCAGGGCGGATCCGACAGGATGAACAGCCTGTCGGATACGTCCTGCCGCTAGTGTGAAAATATCATTAGCATTATCTGTATCTAAGCAATAGCTATATTATTCAAATATATATTCAATATGGATATTGCTTAGATAAATACATATATTGGTGGCAGATAAGGATTTTATATAGCTGAATACAGATGATGATAATAATGATGGCCAATAATTTTTTTATATTTCACAGGGGGTGTTCAATGTGTACTAGTGGGGGAGGGGGGGGACCAGGGCTGTAATAACGATCCCCAGATGCAGAGGGGAACGTTTACAAACTGCCACCTCTAGCCCCAGTGAATGCAGGAGGGACAAACATACCCTGCTGCCTGAGAAGAGATCACCTCGGCTCTGGTATGTACTGAGCATGAGAGATCGCATACCAAAGCCGAGGCAGTGAGGAAAGCTGGAGGGGGGAGGGCACCAGAGGCTCTGACGTTTCCTTTACACAGCCTGGACACTCCCTCAAGCAGGGAGAGCTGTAAACGAGACGTCATAGCAGGCTTGCTGACGTCAGGGGTCACATGACCCAGAACTGAACTGGACAAATGGTGATAGATAGCTTATGAAAGTGACTTTAATAAACTTTCAATGGACAACAATAAAAGCAATTAGAATAGATTTATTTAAGTCGGATAACCCCTTTAAGGACTCGGGATCCATGCCGTACCGGTACGTCATGGGTCCCTAAGGGGTTGAAGGACCAGTTCAGTTCTGAAGTCACTTTGTGAGGCTTACATAATAGAAACCACGCCCCTCAAGATATTCAAAACGGAGTTTACAAACGTTGTTAACACTTTAGGTGTTCCACAAGAATTATTGGGAAAAGGAGATGAAATTTCAGAATTTCACTTTTGACAGATTTTCCATTTTAATCATTCTTTTCCGTAACAAAGCAAGGGTTAATATTTATTGCCCTGATTCTGTAGTTTACAGTAACACCCCATATGTGGTCGTAAACTGCTGTATGGCCACACGGCAGGGCGCAGTAGGAAAGGAACGCCATATGGTTTTTGGAAGGCAGATTTTGAAGACCCCCTGATGCACCCCTGGAGTAGAAACTCCAAAAAGGTTAACCCATTTAAGAAACTACACCCCTCAAGGTATTAAAAAAACCTGATTTTACAAACGTTGTTAACACTTTAGGTGTTCCACAAGAATTAATAGAAAATTGAGATTAAATTTTGGAATTTCACTTTTTTGACAAATTTTCAATTTAATCTGGTTTTCCAGTAACAGAGCAAGGGTTAACAGCCAAACAAAACTCAATATTTATGGCCCCGATTCTGTAGTTTACAGAAACACCCCATATGTGGTTGTAAACTGCTGTACGGACACACGGCAGGGCACAGAAGGAAAGGAGCGCCATGTGGCTTTTGGAAGGCAGATTTTGCTGGACTGGTTTTTTGACACCAGGTCACATTTGAAGACCCCCTGATGCACCCCTAGAGTAGAAACTCCAAAAAAGTGACCCCGTTTTGGAAACTACGGGATAAGGTGTCAGTTTTGTTGGTACTATTTTAGGGTACATATGACTTTTGGTTGCTCTAAATTACACTTTTTGTGAGGCAAGGTAACAAAAAATAGCTGTTTTGGCAGTTTTTACTTTGTTATTTACAATGTTTATCTGACAGGTTAGATTATTTGCTATTTTTATAGAGCGACAATACCAAATAGGACTACTTTTTTTGGTTGTTTGTTTCAGTTTTATATAATAAAGCATTTTTGAAAGCCATATTTTTTATTATTTTTTTGGGCGATTGTAGGGGCTAATTTTTTTCAGTATGAGATGGCGGTTTGATTGGTACTATTTTAGGATGCATGACTTTTTGATCGCTTGGTATTACACTTTTTGTGATGTAAGGTGACACTTTTTTTTTTTTACAGTGTTCACCTGAGTGGTTAGGTAATGTATTATTTTTACAGAGCAGATTCCTACGGACGCGGAGATACCTAATATCTACACTGCCTTCCATGCCACAATAACAGCATTTAAAAAAAAAAAAAAAAAAAAAAAAAAAAAAAAAGATTTGTGTCTCCATATTCTGAGAATTCTCTTTTTTTTTGGGGGGGGGGGAGAGATTGTCTTAGGTAGTAGCTTATTTTTTGCGGGATGAGTTGCCTGTTAGATTGGTACTATTTTGGGGGGCATACGCCTTTTTGATCGCTTGGTGTTGCACTTTTAGTGATGTAAGGTGACAAAAAGTTTTTTTTTTTTTAGCACAGCATTTATTTTATGACTGTTCACCTGAGGGGTTAGGTCATGTGATATTTTTTATAGAGCCGGTTGTTACGGACGTGGCAATACCTAATGTGTTTACTTTCTTTTATTTATTTACGTTTTACATAATACAAAAAAAAAATGAAAAAAAAAACACAACAGGTTTTAGTGTCTCCATATTCTGAGAGTCATAGTTTTTTATTTTCTGGGCGATTGTCTTAAGTAGGGTCTCATTTTTTGCTGGATGAGATGACTGTTCCATTGGCACTATTTTCGTGTGCATATGACTTTTTGATTGTTTGCCATTACACTTTTTGTGATGTAAGGTGACAAAAAAAAGGCTTTTTGTGGCACTGTTTCTATTTTCTTTTTTTACGGTGTTCATCTGAGGAGTTAGGTCATGTGATATATTTATACAGATAGTTGTTACGGACGTGGCGATACCCAATTTATTTTTATTTCACTTTAACACAATAATATCATTTTTGAAACAAAAAATGATGCTTTAAAGAGGACCTTTCACCTAAAAATTTTTTTTTTAACTAAGACCATAGCTTAACTTACATGCCCCCATGAAGTCTTGATCGTTTTTTTTTTCAAACTGTGCCCCCGTTTGTCCGCTATGCCCCCCGGAATAAGTCCCGCCGTCTATGCTAATGAGCCAGCCTCAAATGGGCTGGCTTTAAATGTTCTCCTCGGCGTGCCTTCTATCTTCTCCCTGGCACGGAGCACATCCAATCAGCGCGCTCCGCTCTTAGCCAGGGAGAAGACGCTCCAGTTCTCGTGAGACTTCAGAGAACTGGAGCGATTTCGTCTATCCGGCTAAGAGCGGAGTGCGCTGATTGGATGCGCTCCGTGCCAGGGAGAAGATAGAAGGCACGCCGAGGAGAACTTTTAAAGCCAGCCCATTTAAGGCTGGCTCATTAGCATAGACGGTGGGAATTATTCCGGGGGGCATAGCGGACAAACGGGGGCACAGTTTGAAAAAAGAAAAAACGATCAAGACTTCATGGGGGCATGTAAGTTAAGCTATTGTCTTAGTTTAAATTTTTTTTTTTTAGGTGAAAGGTCCTCTTTAATGTCTCCATGTTCTGAGAGCTATAGTTTTTGGTTTTGTTTTTGACCGATTTTCTTATGTAGGAGCAAATTTTTTGCGGGATGAGGTGACTGATTTATTGGTACCATTTTGTGGGACATATGCCTTTTTGATCACTTCATGTTGCACTTTGAGATGTAAGGTGACAAAAATTGCTTTTTTGACAGTTTTATTTTTTATGGTGTTTATTGGACAGGGTGGATATACCAAATATGTCTTATTTATTTTTTCCCATTTTTAATGACTTAATTGGGGAATTTTTGTGAAACTTTTTTTTATAAAACATAATTTTTTTTTAAAATGTATTTTACAATTTGTGTCCCCCATAAGGTCATACAAGACCTCTGGGGGACATTTGACTTCATTTTTATTTTCACTATCGATTTCTCCTGTAACTAGGGCTGACATAGTAGCTCCAGTTACAGGGAAAATACACCCTCCGAAGAGGCTGTACAGCACTATACTGTGCTGTATAGCCTCAGTGCAGGGCTGATCGTGGTCTATGGAAGACCCGACAGCTCCTGCACTCACCTGGCCCCGGCGGTCACATGACAACCAGGCCGGAACAGGACGCGCATAGCCCTTAAATGCAGCGATCTAGAAGGCAGGGACACCTGGGAACTGTCCCTGCCTTCTCTCTGGGTTGCCCTGCCGTCACTGACAGCGGACAACCTGCTCTGCAGCTGCACGATTAGCGTGCAGCTGTGATCTCTGAATGGAGGGAGTTTATATCCTATGGGCGGATGTGAAGTGGTTAAAAACACAAGAGAAAGTATATCAATGTGATATTGTTGTAATCGTACTGACCTGGAGAATGAAGGGAACAGGTCAGTTTCACCGAATAGGGAACATCGTCAAAATAAAACTTACTAAACTATGGCAAAATCGCTTTTTTTTTCCAATTCCACTGCATTTACATTTTTTTTCCAGCTTCCCACCACATCATAAGCAATATTAAACTTCGACATTGGAAAGTGAAAGTTGTCCCAAAAAAAAAAAAAAAAAAAAAACAAGACCACGTACGACTATATGAACAGAGAAATAATAAAAAAATAAAAAAAAAAATAAAAAAAAATAAAATAAAAAAACGTTATGGCTCCAGGAGGTTAGGAAGGGGTTAGGAGGTTTCTGGTATTTTTCCCTCATAGAAATTCATTGTTTTTGCAAAAAAATACAACTGCAATGTGTGTTGGTGTTTTTACAGTTTATATTTTTTTTTTAAACCTTAAATTTTTTTAGTCCCAGCCATAACTTTAATCTTCCATTCACATATGAGATCTTGTTTTTTGCGGGACAAGTTGCACTTTCTAATGGCCTCATTTACTGCTTCATACAATGTAGTGGAGAGCTGGAAAAAAAAAAAATTCAAATGGGGTGTAATTGGATAAAACCACAATTCTGCTGCAGTTTTATGGGTTTTGTTTTTACAGCGTTTCCTATGTTGTAAAAGTGACGTATTAACACTGTATTAATTAGGACCCATTAATACGATACAACTGACCTACTAACTGACATATTAAGTCCCTCATAACCTTTTAAATTTTTTGGCTATGGAGCTGTGTGAGGGCTCATTTTTTGAGGGATTTACTGTAAGAACTGTAAATCTGTGGAATAGTCCCCACAGGTGCTGGTTACAGTAGGAATAGTATGCACAAATGCATGTTACAAATTCCTATTCTTGTCTGCAAAAAGGACGAGAATAAGACGTTTTTATCTTTCCGGGGCTGCAGAATGGATATATATTAGACATACATTGAAATGAATGGTAGAAAAAGAATGCAGATTGGATGGGGACCGAAATTATGGTCCTGTGCATGAGGCCTAAAAGGGAACTAGTCACGTTGAACATGGAGACTAAGCTGCAAGCTATAGAGCAGGAGCAGATGAGCAGACCGATATATAGTTTTATGGGGAAAAAAAGTGATTTCCATCAGTGATTGTGAACCAAAACCAGGTGCAGCTCTAAACAGAACAGGCGCAGATCTTTCCCTTATACCTGTGGAGGCTCCAATACTGGTTTTGGCTTAAAATCACTGACCAAAAACACTGATGTGTGAATAAGGCTTTGCTGAATCTTTTCCCACAAAACTATCAGTCTGCTCTGTTCCTCCTGCTCCATAAAATGCTGCATTTTCATGGTGACCAGTCTCCTTTATGAACAACATATAGCCGACTAACAAACCTAAAGAAATTGTGAGCCTCTGCTAAAAATGCATACTACTAATACCATGGTTAGCATCTGAGAACAGCTATGGAAAGGAAGAGATAAATGCTTATTGTTATGTTCTGGCAGTCATTAATTCCACCCTTACCTGAGTCCATGGCACATGGGAAGTGATAGCAGCAGACACAACCCTTATTGAAGCAGCCTAGGGTGGCTCCAGGGTCCTGGCAGTGAGCACAAATCTAGGCAAGAAACCATAGTCATCATAAGTTAACAGTAAATACATCTGGCTGCTGTGCCAACTCAGCAGAAGTTAGCAGCGTCAACAATTCCCAAACATTGTGTGCCACACGCATTAGATCCCAGTAAACTGACAAACTGGTCAACCCCACTTCAAGACTTTAGTATCCCTCTTTTTTAAAGGGAATATGTCTCCAGGTTTATGCTTTCCTGTCTGAGGGCAGCATAAAGTAAAACCCTGATTTCAGCTCTCGGTCACCATGTTTTTTTTTGTGTAGTGGTTTTCATAAAATCACTGCTTATCAATAGCAGCAGGAGCCAAGTGCAAGAGTCCTCACATTCCTGAGCGGCAGACTCTCCAGGTGGGCAGCCGCAATTCACAAATATCGACTCAAGAGCTTGCGCTCATCACTGGGCTCTGCTCTGGAATCAGCTCTATGGCAATTTTATGAAAACGTAAATGATTGGAATTGAGGTTCCTGTCATAGAACAGCATAACCCTGGCACAAGACTACAATTACTAAATAATTTGTTTTTACTCAATGGTAGTTTAGCAGTCTAAAGTTTATACCTGCTGCTGGAAATCAAATATGTGCACTGACTTAACCCCTTAGTAACCAAAATACGCCTTTTCTGACAGTCACTAGGGGGCCTTAAAGGGGTTGTCTCAGCATTTATCATGTAGAAAAAGTTAATACAAGCCACTTACTAATGTATTGTGATTTTCCATATTTCTTCCTTTACTGGCTAGATTCATTTTTCTATCACTTTATACATTGCTTGTTCCCATGGTTATGACGACCCTTCAATTCTTCAGCAGTGCTTGCACAATAAACGACAAAGACCGGGCCCTCTCTGGTGGCTGGGACAGCTCATAGTCCAGCACCTTTTTCTATAATGTGCAACAGCGGCCACAGTTGCTGGATTGAAGGCTGGTCATAACCATGGAAACTAGCAGTGTATAATGTGATGGAAAATATAATCCAGCCAGCAAAGCAAGCAATATGGCCAAAACAATACATTAGTAAGTGCCCTGTATTAACTTTCTCTATATGATAAATGCAGTTTGCTGAAGTAACAACCCCTTTAACCCCTCAGACCAGGCCTATTTTCATTTTAGATTTTTCCTCCCCACGTTCCAATAACGTAACTTTTTTTTTTCGTTCACATAACTATATGCGGGCTTACTTTTTGCAGAACAATATGCATTTTATAATGCTACCATTTAATTTACCATGTCTTATTTCAAAAATGGGAAATAAAATTCTAAAATTCTGTGTGTGGTAAAATAAAAAAAATAGGAATGCGGCGATACCAAACTTGTATTTTTTTTTTTACCACTTAAAAAAATATAATTTGAAAAAAAAAATTGGTCTTTGCATTGCCATATTCCGACAGCCATAACTGTATGAGGGCTTGTTTTTTTAAGTATTTTTTATTGGTACCATTTTTTGTGGTATATACGACTTTCACAGTTATTCAATATATTTTTTTTGGGGGGGAGGGAGACCAGATGACAAAAAATACCAAATCGCGCATTTTCCATTTTCTTCCCGTTACGGCATTCACTGCACAAGAATAATTTTTATTTTATTTTAATAGTTCAGACATTTTGGGACGCGCCGATACCCAATATGTATTTTTTTTGTGTGTATTTTATATGTAAAATTGGGAAAGGGGAGTGTTTTAAACTTGAAAATATTAGTATATTGTTTTTTTTTGTTTTTTTAATTATTAGCCCCCATAGGATGCTAGTACATGGGATATTTCGATCCCCTATCTATTAGGCCCCTTTCACACGGGCAAGAATTCCACACGGGTACAATACGTTAGGTGAACGCATTGCACCCGCACTGAATCCGGACCCATTTACTTCAATGGGGCCGTGCAGATGAGCGGTGATTTTAACACCTCACTTCTGCGTTGCGAGAAAAATCGCAGCAAGCTCTATATTCTGCATTTTGTGAAAAACGCAGGCCCTATAGAAATGAATGGGGCTGCGTGAAAATCGCATAGCATCCGTAAGCAAGTGCGGATGCAATGCCATTTTCACGCATGGTTACTAGGAGATGATGTTAGTAAATTGATTAAAGTCAATTTACTGTGATATTTGCCCTTATAACATGGTTATAAAGGAAAATAATAGCATTCGTAGTACAGAATGCTTAGTAAAATGTTGCTTGAGGGGTTAAAAAACAAAAAATTAGCTCACCTCATCCACTTGATCACGCAGCCGGTATCGTTGTCTTTGAGATTTATCTTCATTCAGCAGGACCTGCACTGACATCACCCCGTGCGATTACGTCAAAGGTCCTTTTGCAGGTCCTCAAAAAAAAAAGAAACGATGCCGGCTGCGCGATCCAGTGGATGAGGCGGGATTTTTATTTTTTTAACCCCTCAAGCAACATTTTACTAAGCATCCTGTATTAAGAGTGCCATTATTTTCCCTTATAATCATGTTATAAGGGAAAATAATAACATCTACACAACACCAAACCCAAACTTCAGTGAAGTAGTTTGGGTCTGGGTACCACATTCAGTTTTTTATCATGCGCGTGCAAAACCCCCCATACAACCCCTCACAAATTATCACATACGTGATAGTGAGTGAAGAGGTTAAAGGGAACCTGTCACCGGCATTTTGTGTATAGAGCTGAGGACATGGGTTGCTAGATGGCCCGTAGCACATCCCAAATACCCAGTCCCCATAGCTCTGTGTGCTTTTATTGTGTAAAAAAATTATTTGATACATATGCAAATGAACCTGAGATGAGTCCTGTCCTTGACTCATCTCAGGGACAGGACTCATCTCAGGTTAATTTGCATATGTATCAAATAGTTATTTTTACACAATAAAAGCACACAGAGCTATGGGGACTGGGTATTTCGGATGTGCTAGCGGCAATCTAGCAACCCATGTCCTCAGCTCTATACACAAAATCCCGGTGACAGGTTCCCTTTAAAGAAGCACGCCAACAAAAAGGTTTATTCTCTGACCTGATGGAAAGGTACATGATGTAAACTGTAATGAACGTAATCTTATTAACGGTGAATGGTTTTGTGATTTATAACCTCTCTTCTGATCCTCAGCTGTATCATGTAACCAGCACTCTGATCTCAAACTGACACAGGACAGGAAGTCAGTTACTTCTCTATTCATTCCTATGAGAACGACATTGAGGCTCCCATAGGAATAGAATAACTAAAGATACTGGTTTCCTGTCCACAAATAAGATGCTGTGTTATTTGGAGAGTCAGAGTGCTGGTCACATGACACAGGTGAGAATTAGAAGGGAGGTTATTACTCAAAAATCACATCATGTGCCTTTCTAACAAGTCGAACATTTCTGTGGGAGTGCTTCAAGCTAGGCCTTTTTTTTCAGTGGCCTAGTCTCAGCACTACATATCGCCCGTGAACCGAAGACCAGTAACTCTGCTATTTCAGTCGGCCCATAGAAATGAATGGGAGAGTGGCCATGGCAAGCAAGGTGCACACTCCCATTCACTACTACGGGCTGGGGTCCTCCGGCCACCACCTTACCTACCTTAAAATGTTTAATTACCCCTCTTTTCCCATTAAAAAAAAAAAAAAATATTAAAAATTAAATTGCATCGCTGCATCCCATAATATCCATACATACTAAGGGTGGGTTAACATTTAACATATATGTTGAGGGGAAGAAAAAAAAAAAAAAAAGGATGCAAAAGCATAGCGCACCACACTTTTCTATCCATTTGTAATTACTCTTATTTTGCTCCTGTTGTGAATGTGATTGCTGCTGTTAATCCAATCTTTCCCCACTGAGGGGCAATAAAAGGGATTTTCTTCTTCTGAGTAAAATTTTTTTTTTTTTTACAATTGAACTCTATGGTGAACAGATGCTTCAGATGGATGTCATGCATTGGCATCTGTTAACATTTTTTGTAAATGTTAAATGGATAGAAAAAAAAAAAAACACGTGATGTGAACCCACTGTAAAAAATGAATCCCAAATGATGAACAATGTAACAGAAAAAATAAAATAAATATTAAAAGGTCACTTGGTTCAATAAAAAGTGATCCAAAAGTCACACTCGAAAACAGTATCATTAAAAACTACAGAATGGTCTTCCAAAAAAAAAAAAAAATGAGCCCATATACATAAATATATAAACAGCTTATGTGGGTCAGAAAACACATTGAAAAGATTTTATTTTTTAAAGGTTTTTAATTATTTCAACTCTTAGGATACCAGAGGTTTATTTGTTTTGGCACTATCATTCTCCTTCTCTATCGCCATTGACCATAACTTTTTAACTTTTCCGTTCACATAGCTGTATGAGGGCTTATTTTTTGCAGGACAAGTTTTACTTTCTAATGCCACCATTTATTATGGCATACAATGTAGTGGGAAGCGGGAAAAAAAAAAATAAGAAATTCTAAATGAGATGGAATTGGAGGGAAAAAAAATAAATAAAAAATTCTCCATTTTACGGGTTTTGTTACCACGGAGTTTGCGGTAAAACTGACCCATGCCCTTCATTCTCTGGGTCAGTACGATTACAATGAAACCACATGCAGGGACGCCGGGCACAATGTCATTTTTTGCCGGGACGCCGGGCACAATGTCATTTTTTGCCGGGACGCCGGGCACAATGTCATTTTTTGCCGGGACGCCGGGCACAATGTCATTTTTTGCCGGGACGCCGGGCACAATGTCATTTTTTGCCGGGACGCCGGGCACAATGTCATTTTTTGCCGGGACGCCGGGCACAATGTCATTTTTTGCCGGGACGCCGGGCACAATGTCATTTTTTGCCGGGACGCCGGGCACAATGTCATTTTTTGCCGGGACGCCGGGCACAATGTCATTTTTTGCCGGGACGCCGGGCACAATGTCATTTTTTGCCGGGACGCCGGGCACAATGTCATTTTTTGCCGGGACGCCGGGCACAATGTCATTTTTTGCCGGGACGCCGGGCACAATGTCATTTTTTGCCGGGACGCCGGGCACAATGTCATTTTTTGCCGGGACGCCGGGCACAATGTCATTTTTTGCCGGGACGCTGGTGCCCAGCATCCCTGCAAAAAATGACATTGTGCCCGGCGTCCCTGCAAAAAATGTTATGTTATGTAGTGCAGGTACACTGGGGACAATACTATATTATCCATGGTCGGTTCTAGGTGAAATGGGGCCCTAGGGCAGAAAACTTAATTACATTACTGCGGCGCCGTCTCCAGCCCACACAATAGAATTATAGATAATATAGTTGCGGCTGGGCCAGCGCTGGGGGCCCCTAAGGAGTCGGGGGCCCGGAGGCAATTGCCCCCCTTACCTCTATAGTAGCGCCGGCCCGATATTATCCACATGAATGAGCTCTCAGTGTGAGGTAATAAGGAGGCATGGCCAGCCTTCATGATAGCTGCCTAAGCCCGCCCAGCTTTAGAAGTCTCAAACCAGGAAGTGAATTCTGCTGCAACTGCAGCTCAGGCTGATTTAGCAAGATGAGAATACCCCTTTAATGTCTCAATAGTCATGTGACCTTGCGCATCAATTACAGTTTGACAACGTCTCATGCTGTTCAGAAATTGACTTATTGTCTTCTGAGGCATGGCATCCCACTCATCTTGAAGGGTTGCCCTCAGGTCATTGAGGTTCTCTACACTGCGACTCAGCTAATTCCATAGGTGTTCAATAGGATTTAGATCTGGAAAATCTGCAGGCCACTCCATTTGAGGTACCCCAGTCTCCAGGGTGAATCGACTTTCATCAGTGAACAGAACTGAGGCCCACTGGTCCCTCATCCAGCATAGATGCTCCCTGGCCCATGCAAGATGATAATGCCTGTGGTTAGGTACCCTTGCAGGTCCATCTAGCACGCAGACCATACTGATGTAAACGATTTCAAATGGTCTTACATGCCTCTCCCACACAGCTATAAGAGCTGCATTGCAACTGACTGAAAAAATATGAGACTTCTACTGTAGACTCTGTTATAGCCAGTGTACAGCTATACACATGACAGCTGCCCAACACTGCTATATCTCTATATATGATAGCTGCCCCAGCACACTCAGCACTGCTATATCTCTATATATGATAGCTGCCCCAGCACACCCAGCTCTGCTACATCTATATACATGACAGCTGCCCAACATACCCAGCACTGCTATATCTCTATATGACAGCTTCCCCAGCACACCCAGCTCTGCTATCTCCATGATAGCTGCCCCAGCACACCCAGCTCTGCTACATCTATACACATGACAGCTGCCCCAACATACCCAGCACTGCTATATCTCTATATGACAGCTGCCCCAGCACACTCTGCTCTGCTATATCTCTATATATGAAAGCTGCCACAGCACACCCAGCTCTACACCTATACATGACAGCTGCCCCTGCACACGCACGCTCTGCTATAACTATACATCTCTACGTATTACTAAGTCATGTGTATGGATGTACACTAGCTATCAAAGCTATAAACAAGTCTACAGTAGAATTCTCTTTTTTTTCAGGCACTGGCTATGCAGCTCTTATAGCTGTGTGGTTAAGTGCCTTGCCTCTGATACAGAAGGTCGTGGGTTCGAATCCCAGCAGAAATGTTTCTGAAATACAGGCTAAATTAGAATACACAAGCACTGACTCCATATATGGACATACAGCGCGGGACACAGGAAGATGCTTACATGGAGGTGTTTTTTTTAAATATAAAATACCCAACTGTTACTGCCACATGGGGGGAGCGGGAGGTACTTGATACTGGCACATGGGGGTGGGGTTTGGCACTATGATACTGGCACATGGGGGGGGGGGAAGGACAGAGGCACTTGATAATGGCAGATGGGGGGGGGGGGGAAGGAGAGGCACTTGATACTGGCAGATGGGGGGGGGGGGAGGACAGAGGCACTTGATACTGGCAGATGGGGGGGGGGGAGAGAGGCACTTGATACTGGCAGATGGGGGGGAAGGAGAGAGGCACTTGATACTGGCACATTGGGAGGTGGGAGATGGCACTATGATACTGGCACATATGGGGGGTGGGAAGGAGAGAGACACAGGCTACTGGCACATGGCGGGGGGGCTACTGGCACATGGTGGGGGGGCTCATTACTGGCACATGATTGGGTGGCATCTATGGGGGCTCCTATTACTGGCACATGATTGGGGGCATCTATGAGGGCACATCTTACTGGCACATGATTAGGGGGCATCTATGGTGGCACATTTTACTGGCACATGATTGGGGGCATCTATTGGGGCACTTATTACTGGCACATTATTGGTTGGCACTATAGGGGTATTTACTGAGGCTAAAAAGAAGGGGTATTTTATATGGGGGGCTCTGTCTAGGGGCATTTTATACTGGGACACATTATGGTGGGTAATATGGGGAAGGGGGGGAAAGGAGCACTAAGGGGTCATCTAAGGGGGGCACTGAGAAGGGGAATTTTATATTGGCACATTATGGGAACATTAGATCAACTGGGGGCACTACGGGGGTATGTTATGAACATTATAAAGGAGAATTACTACTACTGGGGGGGGGGGGCGCATTATAGTGGGCTTTATTACTCCCCCACAGTATGACCCCCTAGTAGCAGCACCAGCCTCTCCCTGCTCTGCTATCCCTCTGCCCCTTCTCCAAATCCTTATTATGAAATCTTTCTCATTAGGATAAAAAACCATCAGCTCCTCCAAGCCCCCGGCAAAGTGTTGAAGTGGTGTCCGAGATCCCTAAGGGCCAAGCAAAGTAATTGTAAGTTCTCATGTGGAGTATGTTTATGTTATACACATGTAGCCTACACTGTGCCACACAATATACACTATACCTCTACACTGTGTAGGGGTAATACTGTTTATTGTACAGCACGGCACAGAGGTTATATTGTCCGGCATGGTGCAACCTCCATACATTTTATGTACAGTATACAGTAATCCGCCTTGCCATCTATACTTTGAATCTGGTTTTATATGTTACTTGGTTTTTGTACATTTACTTGCATGTGCTAGTTGAGACCTGCTGTGATTGGGTTTTAGTTAGTTATTAAATGCTAACATGACAGTTTTTTGGTTTTGCACATTATTGATGATTGTATTTCATGACTACTCTTCTAAGGGTATTGCCTTCCTTTATACTGCAGTTCTCCTGTACCACTCTGCCTGCGACTTTTAGCAGTTTTAGCAGTAATTTAGGATTTTCTTTTGCTTTAAATAAATCTTGTGTTAAGCATAACATTTTTTATTTATTTTTTATAACTGAACCAAGAAATGTATTGGGCGATTCATGGATCAAAAACCTGATGTAAATTTTGCTACTTGTTAGAGAACAGCAAGTTGTGCAAAAAGTACTGAAACATTGAACAGTTGGACATGTGCATTCAAAAGTTTAGAGAAGGTCACATTTTTATGTTTCTAACTAGGCAAATTTAACAGCTTTCCAATTAACTCACTTTATCACCAGTTGTTGTTTTCTCAGATTTCATGGAGGATCACATGACCTGTGATGTCAGCTTCTCTCCCTGCTCTGATAATGTTCGTGCGCAAACCTTAGAGATCAGGACACAAGAGGCCACTGTGCTGGCCACGCCCCCCTGCACTGCCAGCTGCTGCTTATTGCTCTCTCCCAGGATTCTTAACCCCTTTAGCTGCACAGACTCAGGGCTGAAGTGTTTACGTTGTAGCTGCAGGCAGTGAGGAGACAAATGCTGGGCACAGGAGCTGAAAGAAGTTCTACAAAGCATTGCAGGTAGGGGGAAGATACTGTGTGTTACTGCAGTGTCATTGTACAACTAGGACTTTTAGTTATATACATATGACATGCTGTCGAGTCTCCCAGCAGGCAGACATGTCACTCAGGGCAGCACTTGTATTCAGGGCAGAGATGGTTTTTATTGCAAGTAAACAAAGGGCAAGAAGAGAACCAGGGAAATGAGGAAATGCATATTTTCTTTGCCTAAAACTTGCTTAGCTTAGTTATATATCGCTGACCAGATTTACAGTGCTATATTTTTTTTTTTCCATAACTCGGACAACCCCTTTAAGTTCACCTGTAAAGGTTAGAGTGCCTTTTACGGTCATCCTGAAATTTCATGTCAAATATTCCAAACTTTTTATGAGTAGTATATATTAACATGTTCACTACCAGCGCCGTACATGTACAGCACTGGAGCGATGTGTAAACATGGCGCCCACTCGCACGTGCAGCGGACACCATGGCCAGCAGATTTCTGCCGTTTCAAACAGCAGAAACCCGCAGCCAATTACAGTGACCGTCAATAATGCCGATTGCTGTAATTAAAGGCTTTAGATGCCGTGATCAAGTGAGATCACGACATCTAAACGTGCAAAGACCTGGAAGCTCGTACTCCCATGCTTGCTACCAATGCCCCTAAACCCTGTAAGCCTCGCTGATGAGGCTTTAAGTGTTAATGCTGCAATTCTTATTTTGCCAGGATATGAAATGAGCAATTTCTATTGTAAATCTAATTTTAAAAATACCTAAAGTTCAAAAACATTATTTATAGGCTCATATATGAGCTTCAAAATCACAAAAAAAAAAAAAAAGTTTATATAGATATATAGTAGCACCAACCTCGGAATATATTGGAGATTGGGTGCAAGTCAATTAAGAAAGAAAGAAAAAAAAAAAAAAAAAAAAAAAAGAAGAGCAGCACTCCAGTAAGGTGACAAAAAAAAAAAGAAAAAAAAGAAAAGAAAGCTTTTTATTCACCCAGTGGTGACGTGACATTTCGGCTCCAACATGAAGGCTTTCTCAAGCCTAGAAAGGCTTTATGTTGGAGCCGAAACGTTGCGTCACCACTGGATGAATAAACAGCTTTCCTTTTTTTTTTCACCTAATATTTTTAATTGTGAAGGTTTGTACACAAACATAGAAAGTGATTCTTTACGGTAAGAGCAGTGAGACTATGGAATTCTCTGCCTCAGGAGGTGTTGATGGCGAGTACAATAAAATAATTCAAGAGGGGCTTGGATGAATTTTTGGAGTGTAATAATATTACAGGAAAGATTAAAGGACCTTAACATGTATAGCTTGGAAGAAAGACGAGACAGAGGGGATATGACAGAAACTTTTAAATACATAAAGGGAATCTACAAGGTAAAAGAGGAGAGAATATTTAAAAGAAGAAAATCTGCTACATATCGTTTTAAATTAGAAGGGCAAAGGTTTAAAAGTAATATCAGGAAGTATTACTTTACGGAGAGTGTAGTGGATGCATGGAATAGCCTTCCTGCAGAAGTGGTAGCTGCAAATATAGTGAAGGAGTTTAAGCATGCATGGGATAGGCATAAGGCCATCATTCATATAAGATAGGGCCAAGGGCTATTCATAGTATTCAGTATATTGGGCAGACTAGATGGGCCAAATTGTTCTTATCTGCCGACACATTCTATGTTTTATATAGGTGTAATTTTTTGGGTAAATAAATTCCATTAATCCATTCACAATGTCATGCTCTTCCAGAGGTTTTTGTAAGATTATTGGGCAGTTTCTCTGCCTGCAAGATATTATCACAGATGTAGGGCTGCAGCTAACGATTATTTGAATAATCGATTAGTTGCCGATTAATTTCTACGATTAATCGGGAAAAACGACAAAATTACAAAACAGAGAGGTTTATATGATCTTACTTGAAAAATGATGTTCAAAGGCCATATTAAAACAAATTGTGGACGACACTATTATGGGGGATCTGTGGACGACACTATTATGGGGGATCTGTGGACGACACTATTATGGGGGATCTGTGGACGACGCAGTTATGGAGAGGGGGATCTGTGGACGGCGCAGTTATGGAGAGGGGGATCTGTGGACGGCGCAGTTATGGAGAGGGGGATCTGTGGACGGCGCAGTTATGGAGAGGGGGATCTGTGGGTGGCGCAGTTATGGAGAGGGGGATCTGTGGGTGGCGCAGTTATGGAGAGGGGGATCTGTGGGTGGCGCAGTTATGGAGAGGGAGATCTGTGGATGGCGCTGTTATGGAGAGGGGGATCTGTGGGTGGCGCAGTTATGGAGAGGGGGATCTGTGGGTGGCGCAGTTATGGAGAGGGGGATCTGTGGGTGGCGCTCTTATGGAGAGGGGGATATGTGCACTGTTATGGGCATAACAGTGCACAGATCCCTTTCCTCATAACAGTGCACAGATCCCCCTTCCCATAGCAGTGCCATACACAGACACCCCCCCCCCCCCCCCCCCATAGCAGTGCCATAGACAGATCCTCCCCCCTCCCCATAACAGCCCCGGCCCCGATGCTTAGAAGTCGGACTAATCACTGCATCTTTATTTTACCTTTTTACAATGACGCTCCTGTAACAGCCAGGCAGAGCGGACGGCGGCGTAACGTCACTCACTCACGTGACGCACCTGCTCCGCCCACTTCATGAATGAAGGAGGCGGAGCAGGTGTGTCACGTGAGTGAGTGACGTTACGCCGCCGTCCGCTCTGCCTGGATGTTACAGGAGCGTCATTGTAAAAAGGTAAAATAAAGATGCAGCGACCGCCCGCCCGCATAGCAACGAATCGGCGATTATTCGATAACTGGATTCGTCGACAACGAATCCAGTTATCGAATATAATCGATTAATCGTTGCAGCCCTACACAGATGCTTTGCTTACTTTTGCAGTTCTCAAAACTGAATTTGACTCAGCAGAGATCACATGCCTCTTCTTCACAGCAAAAATGCTATAACATGAACAGAGTTGAGAAAAATACCTTAATCCTAACTTCTACAAACCTATGAATGCAGAATCAACCTAATCAAACTAATATGAAAAGTTATTATTCTAAAAATCTTCATCTACTTGCATATTATAAGTTATACCAGCAAGAATTAGTCTTTATGTAGAAAACTATGATTTAAATCAAGCCTTACTGACTAGTGATTTAAATCATTTTGATTTAAATCAAATCCACCCTGCATATAACCAAACGACAGACACAAAATAGGGAACTAATTATAATTTATTCTGGTGTCAGTTTGCATCTTTAACCCCTTAAAGACTCAGCCCTATTTCACCTTAAGGACTTGGCCATTTTTTGCAAATCTGACCAGTGTCACTTTAAGTGGTGATAACTTTAAAACCCTTTGACTTATCCATCTTTGCGGGATGAGATGGCTGTTTTATTGGCACTATTTTGGGGTGCATATGACTTTTTGATCGCTTGCTATTGCATTTTTTGTGACGTAAGATGACAAAAAAATAGCTTTTTTTTTTAAACTGTTTTTATTTTTATTTTTTTAAGGTGGTCATTTGAGGGGTTAACTCATGTGATATTTTTATAGAGCCGGTCGATACGGACACGGCGATACCCAACATGTAAACTTTTTTTTATTTATGTAAGTTTTACACAATGATTTCATTTTTGAAAACAAAAAATCATGTTTTAGTGTTTCCATAGTCTAAGAGCCATAGGTTTTTCAGTTTTTGGGCGATTATCTTGGGTAGGGTCTCATTTTTTGCGGGATGAGATGACTGTTTGATTGGCAGTATTTTGGCGTACATGTGACTTTTTGGATCACTTTTATTACCCTTTTGGGGAAGTAAGGTGGGCAAAATTTCAATTTTCTCATAGTTTTTATTTTTGCGGGGAAAGTAACATGACCGTTTTATAAATCAGGTCGTTATGGACGCGGCGATACCAAACATGTGTAGGGAATTTTATTTTTTTAATCAGTGATAAATGTGTTTTTTGATTTTAACTTTTTTTTTTACCCAGGCCCACTTGGATCTTGAAGATCCAGTGGGTCTGATGTCTGTATAATACAGTACAGAACAATATATATTGTACTGTACTGTATTTTACTTACACTTTGTCTGAACAGATCTATGCCTTTAGCACAGATCTGTTCAGCACCATTGACAGCAGGACGCCTGAGGTGTCCTGTTGCCATGGGAACCTTCCCCGTCTGCGAAGTTGTGGCCACAACTTCGCAGACGGGGAAGGGTAATGACTGGGGCTCCCTCTTTCTGTCACCCCATCCTGTCGGGGGGCTGCAAAGGCACATATGACATCCTGTGCGGATTAACCCCCGGGGCGCCGCAATTTCACTTTAAACTCATGACGTACCGATACGTCATGGGTCCTTAAGGACTCGGGATCCATGCCTTACGTCATGGGTCCCTAAGGGGTTAAAGAATAAGGAAGCTATAGTTTTGAGAAACAAAAAATAAATTTAAAAAAAGTACAGTTTCCCCCAAATAAAGACAAAGAATTTACAAAGCCCTATGTGTCACATAAAGAAAATTTGCTAAAAATTATTTTGGTAGTCCAACAAAAAGGTAATAACCAGTGAGCGTCATCTTCTGCAGTGAGGGAAAGTAACTATTTATGAATAGGATGGAAGGAAAGGTCGCCACTTTTATGTGTTTTTCCTGTAAGTAATTTAACAAGTTATTGCAGCATGGCGCCTGAAATAGATGTATACTTACTTGCTCCACACAGCTCCGGTCCTCCACACTGCCCCTGCTGCCTCCTTCTTCCGGTCCCTGCGATATTAACAACTGGCCGTGCATGAGCATTGTCACATACACCGTTCCAGGCAATGATTGGCTTTAGCGCTGACACACTGCTTGTGGCCACATCACCGCTGAAGCCAGTCAATGTCCATGCACTGCCAGGTGCAAACAGCGCAGGGACTGGAAAATGGAGGCAGCAGGGGCAGTACTGAGGACCAGAGCGGCAAGGAGCAGGTATGTATAACTCTTCAGTTTCAGGGGCTATGCTGATTTGTTTAACTTGTCTTGAAGGAGTGGCACCTTCATTTGTGAATATGCTCCTACCTTAGGAGTAGTATTCATGTGCACTTTTGCCCCAACTATCTAATAGGCGACCTTGATTAGGGTGGTACATATACGTGTGTGTGCTTCTCCCACCGGTGGCTGCACATGGAGGAAACTAGGAGCAACACACTATATGTGCAGGGTCTGCGCTCCTGAACATAAATGCGTAACGGCATAGGTAGGTTTAGCGTAGGACCCACCTTAACTGAGACCACCTTGTCGCTTGGTAGGTGGGCTTAGATGTGTTTTGATCAAAATGTACTGACCAAGTGTCTCAGATTTTACCAATAGTGTGAGGGCTTAGTTCATATGTTATGCTTGCATCTATTATTATAGTGCATTATTTTCTGTGGCTATGCTGCAGGAACTTGTTAATTTTTTTTTATTTTTTTTATAGGGCAATTCCTTTAAGCCCCAATTACATGGCACATTACTCGGGACAATTTCTGGGAACAAGTGTTCAGAGGAAGATTCCTGATATCTGGCCTGTATAATCGTGCTGCTGATAAATGAGCAATCATTTGTTTGTCAGCTGATTTGCATATTTTATCAGGATGAAAAATAAAAATTTTAATTCAAGACAGGAGACTCCATTATGCTAATATCTTTCTCTTTTTACTCCCAGCAGCAAAATAGTTAACAACTTAAACAGAGAAACTTTTTTTAAAAAAATATGTAAATGAGTCTCTAGGAGTATCCAATGAACGGACAGAAAAGGTTATATAAGGTTTAGCCCCACATAAAAATGTCCTTTCTTGCTGCTCCCAAAAAAGATATGTATTGAAGTTCTTTTGTCATATAAAGTTATATTATTTTATATATACACTTCTTATAAATATTTCTTATATTGATTATTATTATTCTATATGGTTGTGGGCAATGTATGTTGCCACTTGTTTGTCAAAAGGCTATGCTGCATGCGATTATTTTTTTTGATAAAAATTTGGGTACACTCACATATCAATGTGTTTCTCCTGTTTTCAGTTTCCCCCAATTAGATTTATTGCCTACTTTGCATTTGCACCGCTTCTTTCCTTTATGCTAACTTACTTGTAGTAGCACTGTCACGGTATACTTTCATTTTACATGAGCACCCGATCCCCAGTGCACATGTGCAGCTGGTCATCAGCCTGCGCGCCCTTTTCTCCTCATTCAGAGATATCTTCTGTTGCTCCGTTCATCTCAGAAGAAAACTGCCAGCTAATTTCATTCCTTATTCTCTGCTGCCACCTAGTGATAGTTTTCATAATATCCTTTACATATACTGTTCTTCATTACAATTTCTTTATATTGGTGTATATTGTGACATTTTACAATCCTTTCCAATTTCAGCATTTTCCTGAATTGTATAGATATATAATCAGCCAACATGTCTGCTGAAAATCATAAAAATATTCCTGGAACCCCAGGTTCACTTATTGTAGAGGAAGACCTCCTCCAATCCATGGTCAATGAAACAGTATCTAGATCTGTACAATGTGCAGTCGACACAGCCATGTCGTCATTGCAAAATATCATATTACACAATCTGTGACCATGGCTATGACTAATGCGCAAACCTTGCAAAAACCAAATGACCCTGTTACCCCGTCCGACCAATTCTGGTCTAAGGAGGAAACTTCTTCACGCCTTGTGGATGGTTATAAGAGGGGTAAAACAGCCTTTAAAAAAAGGTGATTTTCTACTGATCCCACTCCTAAAAAGCTACAAAAAAAATACATGATAATTGGGATCAGGAAAAATCTAGAACTTTTCACTATAACCACTGCTAAAGCAGTTAATGTTGCACCCTCTGTCCCTGAGGTTGACGTCACGAAGCGGGCATCTAAGGCTTTAAGAGTTAAGCCGGACTCATTTGACCCTTCCCCTCCTGAATCCTCTAGTGAAGAAGATAATTCTTCTAAGAGCGATATAATATCTCCTTATGTAGACATTTCTGATGAAGAGGAAACCTGGAAGAAGGAAATCTTTATCTGTTATTTTGGATGGATCAGAAGTACCTTTCTTTGACCCTGGAATGATTAAGCATCCCATGTCAGGAGAATGGGTACCATTACCCCAGGTGTCTAAATTAGTTTCGTCTTGGCTCAAAAAGCCACTAGAAAGATCTGCAAGAAAAACTACGAGCCGAATGCCCTACACCCATTCTGCCACATAAAATTTCAGATACGCCTGAAATTGATCCAACCTTGGTTAAATATTTATCAAGAATCGGGGGGGAAAAATCCCCAAAAAGGAGTAGATTGATCCTTTAAGGACAATCCAAGATAGATTACTAGACATGGTCGGTCCCTTGACAAAAATATTAGATTTGACCGAACAGGCTTCCACTTCAGAAAAAACTTTTAATCAGTCCTAAAAGGATGGTCACAAAGGGCAATATGTCTATTAGGTAATACAAATGCGACCATATGCACTGAAAGAAAGGTCTATTCTTATGAGGTTAGACCCACAATTGACGCACCTTGCCATGGTGCATAATGACCCGGATAATAATCCATCCTCTGATGGGTTACGCTTCGGAGATTTATTTTGTTAATGATATTAACAAGTACGTGGGGCTATTTTCATCACTTGATAAGGCCCAGACTTCTTTAAAACGAGTCTGCCAAGGGGGCGTGTTTTTGGAAGGGTTGGGAGACGAAAGGGCCGGTTTTCCAGCCGAGGATCCCACGACAGACAATTTTTTAAAGGCCCTACCCCACAACAAGCAAATACTACTTGCCCATCCTCCTCCTACTACACTACCACTCTGTTCTTTCCTACAAGAGGAAGACCATGGCATGCGAGAGGAAATAAAGGATTCCCGAGATCAAGACCCTCTGCAGGTAAGAAATCCCTTTCCATTTTCTTCCCACATTCCCTTAGGAGGTTGGATAAAATATTTTATCCACGTCTGGGCTATGATTTCAACAGACGCAAGGATATCAAACACCGCAAGAGGCTACCAAATAGACTTTGGCTACAAACCAATTCAAACTCAGATACCACATCCGATCACATTTTCCCAGGCAGATCAAAATCTGATACAATTAGAAATCAAGGAACCATGTTCCAAAGGCGCTTTAATAGAAATACCCGTACAATCGCCAGGTTTTGTGAGCAATCTCTTCTTAGTGAAAAAGTGGGATGGAGGTCACAGACCTGTAATCAATCTGAAAACCCTCAACAATTATGTAATCTACAGACATTTCAAAATGGAGGGTATCCATTTACTGAGAGACCTACTCTTACAAGAAGATTGGCTCACAAAAATATATCTGAAAGACGCCCATCTCACTGTGCCTATGCACCAGATGTCTCAACCTTACCTCCAGTTTCTATGGAAGGGTCACAAATATCAACTCACCAGCCTACCATTCGGACTGTCTTCTGCTCCTTGGCGTTCCACAAAACTATTAAAACCAGTGGTAGCAATCCTTCGGACAAGAGGTGTACGCCTCATCATTTATTTAGGCGATATTCTTATCATGGCTCAATCTCTTTTACTAATTCACCTTCATATCCAGTGGACACTAACTTTTGACCAATTTGAGATTTTAGGTCAACTACGAAAAATCTAAATTAATTCCATCGAAACAGGTGGAATTTTTGGGCTTCCTGGTAGATACTCAATCTGCTACTCTGAGTCTTCCATCCAGGAAATTGAAGACTATCAGGAAAGAAATTAGATCCAGCCTCAACACGAATTTAGTATTTCTGAGGATCATAGCACGGATTGTAGGCCTACTCCAAGCCTTAATCCAAGCAATTTTTCCTGCTCCCTTACATTACAGGGCCCTCCAACGTTTAAAAGCACAACATTTAAGGGAAGGATTAGGTTACTCGGATGAAGTAATCCTCACCCCAGACACCAAGGAGGAGTTAATTTAGTGGCTACAACATATCCAAGACTGGAATGTGAAAACTATATTCAATTCTGTCCCAGATATAATTATCGAGCCAGACGCCAGTTTACTGGGTTGGGGTGCTCTGTGTGGCTCCCTTTCCACAGGAGGGAAATGGTCAGAAAAAGGAGTCTTCCCTTCATATCAATTGTTTAGAACTTCTGGCAGGCTCTTTTGCCCTCAAGAGTTTTACGAAACAAATATCCTATTGTGTCCTTCGGATGGACAATATAGCCGCTGTACAATACATCAACTGCTTGGGAGGAACCAGATCAGAGACATTAGCCAACAATGCCAAAAGATTTTTGGCATTTCTGCCTAGACAAACATATCACTCGAAAGGCAGAATACCTTTCGGGCTTATCCAATACAATTGTAGATTGGAATTCCCGATTTCTCACAGATTCCAGCGATTGGAGTTTAGATCTCTACATCTTTCATCAGATCGATTCACTTTAGGGTCCAATGTACCTGGATCTTTTTTCCTCTCGACTCAAACGTCAACGTCTTTGTTTTTACAGTAGGCGTCCCAATCCGGAATCATAGGTATTGACGCTTTATCTCAGATATGGCCCGAGAAGAGGTTATATGCTTTCCCTCCTTTCAATCTCATCCCGAGAACTCTTCTAACCACGTCACAACAATCAACTCTGGTTCTGATAACCCCACTTTGGACAACTCAAACATGGTTTCCCCAGATACTGGCAACGACGATAGATTACCCAAGTATCCTTCCCATTCATTCCGCAATCCTTCTAAATCCAGCAGGACAACAGCATCCGTTAATTCTAGCGAACCATCTATCCCCAATAGCCTGGTTAATTTCCGGTCATCGGGAATTGATTTCGAAATTTCACAATCGGCTAACGACATCCTTTCTGACGCCTGGGCTCCAGGCACCCGATCTTCTTACAGATCAGCCTGGAAGATTTGGTCTAATTGGGGCAGTTAACGATCATTGGATCCAGTATGTGCACCTTTAAAATCAGATTATAAATTTCCTGTCAGATTCTTTCAATGCAGGAAGAGCATATAGAACGATTAACATTTACCGATCTACTATTTCCTTTTATAATTTAACTATCCAAACTCTACCAGTAGGCAAACACACCTTAGTTGAAAACTCATGAAGGGGATTCGATTTCGAAGACCTCCTATGCCCAAATATACTTCTACTTGGGACGCAAATTTGGTTTTTAATTTGTTCCCAAATTGGGAGGATAATGATCTTCTTCCGTTGAAATTGTTGTCATTTAAACTAACCATGTATTTAATTTAAACGAGTATCAGATCTCAGATCTTTGGATATATCTTGTAGACAGTTCCTACCACAAGGCGTCCAATTCTGTATGTCGTACAAAAACTAATATCTCGTTGGTTTTCTACCCTGCGTTCCCTTTACAAGCAAAAACTTTGTGTAGTTAGGCGTTTACAAGCCTATAAACTAAAAACCTTACCACTCAGGAATCCATCGGTTTCTCAACTCCTTATTTCTTATTGCAAACCTCACCTACCAGTGTCATCCGCAACCCTGGCTAGATTGGTATCTCAAACTATGTCTTTAGCTGGAGTTGATACCTCAATCTTTGGAGCACACTCCTCTAGAGGAGCTATGTCTACTAAAGTTAAAGAAGCTGGAGGATATCTATTGGTCTTCCGAATCAACTTTTAAAAACTTTAATTTTATGACCTGAAGCTCATGTTTCCATGGTATTAATTAATAACCAGTAACAGTGTTGTGATATTTTGTTTTACATTCATATCTAAAATTAAGCTTTGAACTTGCATAATGGAGTATACTGTCTTGAATTAAAATTGAAGATTTTCCTAGTTTCAACAAAGGAAAAAATAGATTTTATAAAAGACAGGAGACGACCATTAACCCAACCCTTATTACCTACATTTTTGTTTTCCTTTCAGTTTAATACACCGATTATATTCAAGATGGTGTGATTCTCGGTGGATCATCAAATACAGATTAAATTTCCAACGACTGCATTTACAATGGATGTTTATCATACCAAGTTCCAGTTAGCCTTCATCGCATCAAGAAAGGATGTTTTTATGTGGGGCTAACCCTTATACCTTTTCTGTCCGTTCATTGGATACTCCTAGAGTCTCATTTACATATTTTATATAAAAAAAAGTTTCTCTGTTTACATTGTTAACTATTTTGCTGCTGGGAGTAAAAAGAGAAAGATTTTAGCATAATGTTAGTCATCTGTCTTTCATAAAATCTATATTTTCCTTTGTTGAAACTAGGAAAATCTTATATTGTCAGCACATCTGCCTGTGCAAATCAGGAATGTGCTGCCGATAATCAATAGAACTAAATGAAGTAGGAATGACTGTGGTAGTGATCATTGCTCCCCATTCACTTTGCATTGGCCAATGAAAATAGGCTCTAATAAAAAAAAATATTTGCAGCCCCTTGAAATAGAGCGATGTGACAATGCGACCACCAGACTTACCTCCCTTGCTTTAAAGGGGTTATCAGAGTTATTTTTTTGTTCTATGTTCCTGTGGCGAAACCAACCTCGCCACTGGGTTTTGGAGAGGACTGTTTAAAAGCCTCTTGCCTCAGGATTATGGCCCATAGTAACTGTAAAGGAGAAAACAGACCGGCCGCACAGCTTAAATCTGTCTGTAGAATTGTATTTTATGTTATTATGCGTTCGGTTAAATTGTATGTTATGTGAGGGCACCCAGATAGCTAATAGTATTGTATTCGTGTATTCTGAGTGCCATTCACCTAATGATATGCACTCAGACTTGAGCTATCTGGGGATATGTTAAATGTCTGTGTTTGCTGTGGGGGTGTGCCATTGTGTGTTTGGGTGGTGATTCCTGTCCTGTTGTCTCCACATGTGTATTGGTGATCTCCCTTTTGTCCTGAGAGATAATTGGATTGTGTTCGGTCGTCTCCAGGACAGAGGGGAGGAAACCATGATGCATGGTGGGGATATGTTGTATCTGTTCTGTATCTGCAACAAACGGTAATAAAAACCAGGCTGGGTGTGCCAGCACTTCAGATCACTGCTGACCCTCAAGACGGAGCCTTGTCTCGTTATTGGGGGATTCCCTGTATGCTGTTGGAGACTGATTGCCAGGAGTGTAAGCTGACGGATACGCTTTTCCTGTTCGTCTGACTGACAGCTACTTGTGAGGTTCCAGTTTGGAGTGCTATTTTGTATCCAGTTCGGGAGGTTGGTGTTCTGCAGTAGCTGTGCCTACATCTTGGAAAGGGGCATATCGCCTGAACGGATCTTAACCCCTTGTCTGCGGAAACGGTGCCGTTACATTGGTGGCAAGCAGCGGGATCGTTCCTACAGCCAGAAGGACAGCTACAGGAGACACCATTTCTGTGGATTCTACAATTTAAGGGCAACGCATGTCTCAGTACAGTGACCCTAAAAGCACCAGGATGGAACCAGCAGTGGAGTACAGATACTCTGTGGAGGAATTTGACCGTATGATGTGGTTGCGGCTGAACTTCTTCGGACCCAATCCAGGTGAGAAATACGTGAAGTTCGTGAGGAATCTAGTGTCTAAGACCCTACTATACCGGGCAGAAGGTGACGGTCAGCTGCCACGTTGGGTGGACCTCCATCGGAGGTTACGGTTGCGGGACAGTGGGAGCCTAGTCTCCATTCCCCAGCGTCAGTGTGAAGTGCAGGGAGAGGAGAGCAGCGGCCTCCCTCCCCAGCGGCAGGCTGAGTTACAGGGGGCAGAGGTAGTTGTTCCTGCCCCCCAGCAGCAGAGTGATGTGCCGGGAAGGCAGTGTGAAGTGCAGGGAGGGGAGAGCAGCGGCCTCCCTCCCCAGCGGCAGGCTGAGTTACAGGGGGCAGAGGTGGTTGTTCCTGCCCCCCAGCAGCAGAGTGATGTGCCGGGAAGGCAGTGTGAAGTGCAGGGAGGGGAGAGCAGCGGCCTCCCTCCCCAGCGGCAGGCTGAGTTACAGGGGGCAGAGGTAGTTGTTCCTGCCCCCCAGCAGCAGCATGATTTTTTGGGAATTGGGAGCCGAGTCTCCATTCCCCAGCGGCAGGCGGAGTTACAGGGGGCAGAGACAGTCGGTCCTGTCCCCCAGCGGCAGAGTGTCCTACAGGGAATAGAGAGCCCAGTCTCCTTTCCCCAGCAGCAGGACACTGTATTGGGAGCGGAGGCAGTCGGTCGCACTCCCCAGCGGCTGGAAGTATGTATGGGAGAGGAGCTCATTACCCCCTCTCCCCAGCGGCAGCTTAACGCACCAGGGGGAGACAGTAAGCCCCACAACAGTGCAGATGGGACCGTGGTCTCTGCACTTACAGCACAGGGGGTAGAGACAGTCGGTCTCCCCCTCCAACAACCAGGGCTGAGTACCGCTGATCCCTGCCCACAAAGCAACCTCCACTCCAAACCAGGGAGCAACACAGAGGCCGGGAGTACCAGCTTCCAACATCACCTTGGTGGACTTACTGGACAGAGACAGGCTACGAAATTCAGCAGGTCCAGTATTGGGTTGTGGGTGGGCTGCCAGACTAACTCAGGTACCGACCGGCGTGAGGTCAGGTATCTGGTTAGTCTTCCCTGGGGGGGGGAGATGTGTGGCGAAACCAACCTCGCCACTGGGTTTTGGAGAGGACTGTTTAAAAGCCTCTTGCCTCAGGATTATGGCCCATAGTAACTGTAAAGGAGAAAACAGACCGGCCGCACAGCTTAAATCTGTCTGTAGAATTGTATTTTATGTTATTATGCGTTCGGTTAAATTGTATGTTATGTGAGGGCACCCAGATAGCTAATAGTATTGTATTCGTGTATTCTGAGTGCCATTCACCTAATGATATGCACTCAGACTTGAGCTATCTGGGGATATGTTAAATGTCTGTGTTTGCTGTGGGGGTGTGCCATTGTGTGTTTGGGTGGTGATTCCTGTCCTGTTGTCTCCACATGTGTATTGGTGATCTCCCTTTTGTCCTGAGAGATAATTGGATTGTGTTCGGTCGTCTCCAGGACAGAGGGGAGGAAACCATGATGCATGGTGGGGATATGTTGTATCTGTTCTGTATCTGCAACAAACGGTAATAAAAACCAGGCTGGGTGTGCCAGCACTTCAGATCACTGCTGACCCTCAAGACGGAGCCTTGTCTCGTTATTGGGGGATTCCCTGTATGCTGTTGGAGACTGATTGCCAGGAGTGTAAGCTGACGGATACGCTTTTCCTGTTCGTCTGACTGACAGCTACTTGTGAGGTTCCAGTTTGGAGTGCTATTTTGTATCCAGTTCGGGAGGTTGGTGTTCTGCAGTAGCTGTGCCTACATCTTGGAAAGGGGCATATCGCCTGAACGGATCTTAACCCCTTGTCTGCGGAAACGGTGCCGTTACATTGGTGGCAAGCAGCGGGATCGTTCCTACAGCCAGAAGGACAGCTACAGGAGACACCATTTCTGTGGATTCTACAATTTAAGGGCAACGCATGTCTCAGTACAGTGACCCTAAAAGCACCAGGATGGAACCAGCAGTGGAGTACAGATACTCTGTGGAGGAATTTGACCGTATGATGTGGTTGCGGCTGAACTTCTTCGGACCCAATCCAGGTGAGAAATACGTGAAGTTCGTGAGGAATCTAGTGTCTAAGACCCTACTATACCGGGCAGAAGGTGACGGTCAGCTGCCACGTTGGGTGGACCTCCATCGGAGGTTACGGTTGCGGGACAGTGGGAGCCTAGTCTCCATTCCCCAGCGTCAGTGTGAAGTGCAGGGAGAGGAGAGCAGCGGCCTCCCTCCCCAGCGGCAGGCTGAGTTACAGGGGGCAGAGGTAGTTGTTCCTGCCCCCCAGCAGCAGAGTGATGTGCCGGGAAGGCAGTGTGAAGTGCAGGGAGGGGAGAGCAGCGGCCTCCCTCCCCAGCGGCAGGCTGAGTTACAGGGGGCAGAGGTGGTTGTTCCTGCCCCCCAGCAGCAGAGTGATGTGCCGGGAAGGCAGTGTGAAGTGCAGGGAGGGGAGAGCAGCGGCCTCCCTCCCCAGCGGCAGGCTGAGTTACAGGGGGCAGAGGTAGTTGTTCCTGCCCCCCAGCAGCAGCATGATTTTTTGGGAATTGGGAGCCGAGTCTCCATTCCCCAGCGGCAGGCGGAGTTACAGGGGGCAGAGACAGTCGGTCCTGTCCCCCAGCGGCAGAGTGTCCTACAGGGAATAGAGAGCCCAGTCTCCTTTCCCCAGCAGCAGGACACTGTATTGGGAGCGGAGGCAGTCGGTCGCACTCCCCAGCGGCTGGAAGTATGTATGGGAGAGGAGCTCATTACCCCCTCTCCCCAGCGGCAGCTTAACGCACCAGGGGGAGACAGTAAGCCCCACAACAGTGCAGATGGGACCGTGGTCTCTGCACTTACAGCACAGGGGGTAGAGACAGTCGGTCTCCCCCTCCAACAACCAGGGCTGAGTACCGCTGATCCCTGCCCACAAAGCAACCTCCACTCCAAACCAGGGAGCAACACAGAGGCCGGGAGTACCAGCTTCCAACATCACCTTGGTGGACTTACTGGACAGAGACAGGCTACGAAATTCAGCAGGTCCAGTATTGGGTTGTGGGTGGGCTGCCAGACTAACTCAGGTACCGACCGGCGTGAGGTCAGGTATCTGGTTAGTCTTCCCTGGGGGGGGGAGATGTGTGGCGAAACCAACCTCGCCACTGGGTTTTGGAGAGGACTGTTTAAAAGCCTCTTGCCTCAGGATTATGGCCCATAGTAACTGTAAAGGAGAAAACAGACCGGCCGCACAGCTTAAATCTGTCTGTAGAATTGTATTTTATGTTATTATGCGTTCGGTTAAATTGTATGTTATGTGAGGGCACCCAGATAGCTAATAGTATTGTATTCGTGTATTCTGAGTGCCATTCACCTAATGATATGCACTCAGACTTGAGCTATCTGGGGATATGTTAAATGTCTGTGTTTGCTGTGGGGGTGTGCCATTGTGTGTTTGGGTGGTGATTCCTGTCCTGTTGTCTCCACATGTGTATTGGTGATCTCCCTTTTGTCCTGAGAGATAATTGGATTGTGTTCGGTCGTCTCCAGGACAGAGGGGAGGAAACCATGATGCATGGTGGGGATATGTTGTATCTGTTCTGTATCTGCAACAAACGGTAATAAAAACCAGGCTGGGTGTGCCAGCACTTCAGATCACTGCTGACCCTCAAGACGGAGCCTTGTCTCGTTATTGGGGGATTCCCTGTATGCTGTTGGAGACTGATTGCCAGGAGTGTAAGCTGACGGATACGCTTTTCCTGTTCGTCTGACTGACAGCTACTTGTGAGGTTCCAGTTTGGAGTGCTATTTTGTATCCAGTTCGGGAGGTTGGTGTTCTGCAGTAGCTGTGCCTACATCTCGGAAAGGGGCATATCGCCTGAACGGATCTTAACCCCTTGTCTGCGGAAACGGTGCCGTTACAGTTCCTAACTAAGCTTTCCAATTAACTCACTTTATCTCCAGTGGCTGGTTTCTCAGATTTACCTGAGGGTCACATGACCTGTGATGTCAGCTTCTCTCCCTGCTCTGATAAAGGTCGTTACGGGAAGTCCGCTACGACTGCTCTCTTCCTTCTGACTATCCTGTTTCTTGCTGTAAAGCAACAGGCTGAAGCAGGAACCTCCCCTGTGTGCCCAGTCTGCAGTAGGACAAGCCCTGCCTTTCACTAGGCCCTAGCCCCCCAAGATGAAAAAAATAGAACACATAAGAAGACGTTTACTGCAGGAGCTGCAGAGTCTGCTACACCTAGATCAGACAGATCAGTAACGACTGTCTCTAAAAACATCACATGATCCACCCTAGAGAGCAGCAACCTCTGGTACTTTAGCTGTTCTGAAACTACAACTCCCAGAATCTGCTTTCCACTCCTATGGGAGTTACAAGAACAGCCAAGTAATACCTCATTCACATGTCAGTGATTTCAATCAGCGATTGTGAGCCACAACGAGGTGCGGCTATGAACACAGAACAGATGCAGATCTTTCCCTTATACCTTATGTCTATGGAGGCTCCAATCCTGGTTTTGGCTCACAATCTCTGATAGAAATCACTGACCAAAACGCTGATGTGTGAATGAAGCTTAAAGGGGTTCTGCACTTTGATTAAACTGATGATCTATCCTCTGGATAGATCAGCTTCTGATTGGCGGGGGTCCGACACCCGGGACCCCCGCTGATCAGAAGCTAATGATCTATCCAGAGAATAGATCATCGGTTTAAACAAAGTGCAAAACCCCTTTAAGTGTGCAAGCTGGGAGTTGTAATTTCACAGCAGCTGGAGTGACGAAGGTTGCTGATCCCTGATCTACCTCATCAAGTGAACGCTGTAAAAAATTATGCCAAAACCGCAATTTTTTTTGTCACATCCGAAAAAACATATCAGACGATCAAAAAGTTGCTTGTCCCCCAACATAGTACCAATGAAAAAATAAAATAAAATCGCCTCATCCCACAAAAAGTGAGCATTCACAGACAACAGAAAAAATAAAAATAAAAGGAAAATGCTCTCATTGTGTAAAAACAAACAAAAAAATATATATATCTATTCCATCAGGAGATTGTCATTAAATTATCTATCTATAAATCCCTCATGTTATGAATGTTGGTACACAGCAAGGCAAAATATAAAACACGTTTAATAAAAAAAAAAGTGATTATGTAAAAGTAGTAAAACATGAAAAAAAACTATATAAATTTGGTATCCCCATAATATTACCTGCACAATAGTTTTATCATAAATTCCATAAGGTGAACCTCATAAAATATATAACCACAACACTGACAGGAATTTTTTCCTACCTCAACAACCCAAAAAAATGAGACAAAAAAAAAAGTGACCAGAAACCAAATGTACCCTAAAATGGTGCGAGTAAAAACCACCGATGGTCGTGCAAAAAAATAAAATAAAAAAAATTGCCCCCACAGCTCAGTCAACAAAAAGTTATGGCCCTTAAAATCTATTTCAGCAAATTCCATGTTAAAAAATCCAGATATCACTCCTTCCCTTCTGAGCCCTAACGTATCCCCAACAGCAGTTTATAGCAACAAATTGGGTGTTGCTGTAATCAGGAGAAAATGGCTAGCATATTGTGGGGTGATATTCTTCTGTTATCCCTTATGAAAAAGTAAGTTTAGGCCTAATACACCATTCTCTTGTCAGAGTGTCAGCTGTATTTTACAGCAGTCATCTTCACACAGTGAAGGAATACTGGGGGGCGTCACACAAGAGGTCACCAAGGGCATATCCAATTTCAGGCTCTGATTTCCACATCACCAACTGTGGGGATCAGAGCCTGAAACTGAACCTATTGAGGCAACTATCCTCTGATTGGTTAGCCTGTACAAAAAAAAAAAAAAAAATCAGGAAGGGACCGAGTTCACACTTAAGGTACAATAACAGACCAAAGAACTGAAGTGTGAACTCAGCCTGACCTGTAGTTTTCATTGGTATTATTTTAGGTTACATATGACTTTTTTTAAATTAAGTTTTCTAGGTTTTTAGGAGGGATGAACTAGGGTTGGGCGATATACCGGTATCACGATATACCGCGGTATTAAAAAAACGGCGATATGGCGATATCGCCGTTTCCTAAATATCGCGGTATTTCGTGACGTCATAGAAGCGGTCATGTTCGCTGACCGCTTCTAAATCCGCGGCCGCGCGCCCCAGCGTGAAGTACCGTACGGCACATTTACAGAGTACTTGCGGCGCTCTTATCCATTCGGCCGGCGTGAGGGAGGGAAGGAATACTGTGACTCGCATTCCCGGCACCCGACCTCTGAGAGGACTCTGTGATCCGCGCAATTAATCCCAGCGCGGTGATCACAGCGTCCTCTCAGAGGTCGGGTGCCGGGAATGTTCTTAAGTCCCTGCATTGGTGGCAGCAGTGGGCAGTTCCGATCAAAGCCCCAGCAGTGTAATGCTGGGGCTCCGATCGGTTACCATGGCAGCCAGGAAGCTACTGAAGCCCTGGCTGCTATGGTATGTTAGTGAGCGGCATTATACTCACGTGCGCAGTGGCCGCCGGGCGCTTCTTTTTCTCATAGGTCTGTGCGGCGCATTGCTAATGCTATAAGCATTAGCAATGCGCCGCACAGACAGAAGAAGGAGCGCCCGGCGGCCACGGCGCACGTGAGTATAATGCTGCTTACTAACATACCATAGCAGCCAGGGTTTCAGTAGCTTCCTGGCTGCCATGGTAACCGATCGGAGCCCCAGCATTACACTGCTGGGACTCCGATCAGAACTACCCACTGCCACCAATGATGGGGGGATGACCCTGTGGCCTCCAATGATTAATACTGGGGAGGGAGGGGGGCCAACTGCCACCAATGATGGGAGGGGGACCCTGTGGCCAATAATACAATTAACGTCTCCTTGTGGCTGCCCGGCTGCCCCCATACAGTGTAACGTCTCCTTGTGGCTGCCCCCATACAGTGTAACGTCTCCTTGTGGCTGCCCCCATACAGTGTAACGTCTCCTTGTGGCTGCCCCCATACAGTGTAACGTCTCCTTGTGGCTGCCCCCATACAGTGTAACGTCTCCTTGTGGCTGCCCCCATACAGTGTAACGTCTCCTTGTGGCTGCCCCCATACAGTGTAACGTCTCCTTGTGGCTGCCCCCATACAGTGTAACGTCTCCTTGTGGCTGCCCCCATACAGTGTAACGTCTCCTTGTGGCTGCCCCCATACAGTGTAACGTCTCCTTGTGGCTGCCCCCATACAGTGTAACGTCTCCTTGTGGCTGCCCCCATACAGTGTAACGTCTCCCTGTGGCTGCCTGGCTGCCCCCATACAGTGTAACGTCTCCTTGTGGCCCCAAGTGTTTTTTTCTTCTAAATGGGCATTTATCGCGATATATATCGTTATCGCGATAAATTTCTTAATATCGTTATCGTGGGTATATTTTTGATATCGTCCAACCCTAGGATGAACAATGTATAACTGAAATTAGGGTTGTCACAATACCAAAATTCTGATTTGATTTATTCGATACCATAAAAAAGTATTGAGATACTAGTTACCATGCGAAAGAAAAATAAAAACACCAAAGAAGCCATGTGCATCCCATATTTTATAGAACGTCCGGCCCATAATAGAACAGCCATATCCCATTTATTTATGGGACAAAATAAATAAAAAATAAAAAAAGCCAAATTGCATGTTTATATCTTACTCCTATTAGTGTTCACTGCATACTAGATCTTTAAGATTTTAATAGTTCTGACTTTTTCGGAGATGGCGATACCCAATATGTAAATTTATGGTTTATATATTTTTATACATCAAATTGGGCAAGGGGTGGATTTAAAACTTTAAACAATATTTTGGTGGGGTTTGCTTTTTTTTTTTTTACTTTTTATATTTAATAACTATTAGCCACCACCTGAGGGGGCTAGAACCTTTGTCCTATTCACCCTAATAAAGATCTTTTTTTTCCGGAAGAGTAAAAAGTAAAAATACTCCTCTTACCATTTTTGAGGAGTATTTTTAGCCGATGAGTACGAAAGTTACAGTAATTCAAATAGTTAATATGAAAGCCTATATAACATTAAGGGGTTGCGATTTATGCAGGGAAACAATTACTAGTACTCTAGAATTGTCTCCCATGCATA